>NC_085044.1:7943986-8023456 GCF_963692335.1 Osmerus eperlanus | reverse complement strand
GGTGTGTATGTGCTTGTGGGCTGGCGGGGATGTGCGTGTAATTGTTTGTGTGTGTGTGGGTGAAGGTTGTATGAGGAGGGTGTGAAGGAGGGTGTGTCTGTATGTGTGTGTGGGCCGGCTGGAATGGAGTGTGTGTGGTGGGGTATGTGTGAGAGGGTGTGCATGCAGGAGGGTTATGAGGGGGGGGGGGTGTAAAGAGAGTATGTGTTCAGTCTTTGCTAAACTACTAAAACTAGGCTAAGCTGGTCCAGGCTAGGCTAGGTCGGAGGGCAGGCAGGTGGTTTGTCAGTGAAAGTAAAAAAAACCTGCCAGAAAACCCCCCAGCTACAGTTTAATCCCACTAGCACCTCTCAGCTCACTGTTACTGGAACAGCATTTTACATTTCTAGACTTACTAGACCAAACAATTTCATTAGCAGCTCTCTCAGTACTTATCTTTTCATTATGTAAACGCTGAGGACTGTGGAAAAAGTGCTGGCAAATATATTATCAGACTCATTATATTACTGTTCATCACACACACACACACACTTCTATTCTACTCAACAGACTACCGTAATCATTAGGGTTCCAACCCAGGTCATCAAACGTTAGACCAAGGGGATGCCAACCGGACAACATCCTGGCCGGAAGATTCCAGAAGTTCCTGAAGCTCCACAATTCTGGACTCAACAGATAAGCAGACAGACAGGCTGACAAACAGACCGACAGACAGACAGATAGATAGGCAAGCAGACATGCAGTCTAAAGACATAAAAGACAAAAAGTAGACAGTAAATCATTCTCTCTCTCTTCTCCCTCTCACTGTCTTCTCTCATCCCCGTATCTTCAGCCTGGTCTCCTCGGTCATCCTTCCTTCTCTACATCCTTATCTCCTGCAACTCCCATCTGCCAAACGCCTTGTCTGTCAGTGACCGCATGTGTGCTGGGAGTGTTTGTGATTGGGGTGTATGTGTGTGGGTGCGTCCGTGTGTGTGTGTGGGTGTTCACATGTGTGTGTGCTCATGTATGGGTGCGTGTGGTGTGAATGGGTTGAGGTGTTGGTTCTTATATCTCCAGGGAGATGTAATGAATCCTGCTGGTGAGGCTGGGGTGACAGGGTTCGCTGAGACAAGGCCTGCATCAAGTTTGGGGGAGGGGGATTAGGTGTGAGGTGTGAGGGGGAGGTGTGAGTGCGAGGAGGAAAGAGAGTCCCTCTCGTGGATTCTGGAAACAACAGGGTCTTGTGTTTTGGGCTAAACTATACGTGTGCGCGTGCCTTTCGGAGACGTGAAGGAGGAGGAGGAGGAAGTTGAGGAGGAGAAGGAGGTGGGGTAGGAGGTGAGATGGAAATGGAGGGGGAGGAGGAGGTTGATGGTGGAGGGGGAGGAGGTCAAGGAGTAGGTGTAGGAGAAGTGGAGGAAGAGGATGAGGACCAGAAGGATGTGGAAGAGGATGAGTTGGTGGATGAGGTTTATGGAGGAGGAGCAGGAGGAGCAGGAAGAGGAGGAGGAGATGAACGTTCACCCACAGAAATGGCTGTGAGGGTTCAATAATTCTGTTGAGCTGTCAAACCAAGAGATGAGAAATATGTCTGCTAGCTGAAATAAAAGGTTTTTCAAGCCTCTCTCCTCCACAATGACCTTTGGACCCTTCTATAAGTCTGCTCCTATATCCTAAAGCATGTCTGACTCACCCCCCCCCCCCCCCCCCCACCGTCCTCTCACCTCCTCCCACTACCCTGCCGTTCCTTCCTAACTGTACCATAACTGCCCCCATTCTCACAAACTCACACACACAAACACACACACTCGCCTGGGGCCTCTGTACCATCCACCCACCACCCACTCTTGCTTCTCATCACAAACCCATTAATTATTGTCATGCATTTTTACACTTTTTAAGGCAATACACAGAACACTAGGACTTTTCCTCTCCTCCTTTCTTTTATCCTCCCCTCTCGTGTCTCCTCTTCTCTCCTCTGCTCTCCTCCTCTTTCCTCTGCTCTCCTCCTATCAGGTTGAAGAGTGATAAGTAAATCAATCAACAGCAGAAGCTGGATGGCTGAATCGATTACATCAGCTGAGGGCTATCAGTGTCATATAAACGTCCGGAGTAACACATTCGTAAAGATCTCCGCTAGTCTCTGACTGGTGAGCAGTAGGGGATGATGGTATCTATACTACCTGCATTACTTTTCTGTTACTATTTGGTTAATAGAAACGTCAAAGTTTCCCAAAGACATATCTTTATTATTACCATGGATGAAGAAGTAGGTATTTGTATGTTGTGACTTCTTGATCCAGATAAAAGCAGCTGTAAACGTAGATAAACTGAGCAATGCAGCTTTTGCAGACAAATAATTGAGTGGTCATGAAAATGTACTAAGATGTAACTTCTGGATGATGCTTTCCCCTCATAAATCATGACACACTACTTTCCCCTACATTAAAGTATATAAGACACTTTTATTAATAAAAGTATCGACATTGGTGATTCTGGCCCTGTATTACTTAAAACCCAATTTTGTCGCATTACCCACCCCTACCAAGCACCCACTAGTCAATAGCTCAACTAATGCTTTGTGAGCATGTGTGCAATGTGTGTTTGTATTGTTGTATCTCTCTTTGTGCGTTTGTGTGTTGCTGTTTAAGTGTGTGTGTGTGTGTGTGTGTGTGTGTGTGTGTGTGTGTAATTGCTGGCTGTGCAGTGTTTCTGATCAGCATTAAAAAGACCATTATCTTGCTTTCAGTGTATAGGGTTTTCTTTTGTTGTATCACTTTACTTTCTCACCTCTTTTATCTCTCTTTCTACTGTCCTGTCTTCCTTGGTGCATTTGACTTCTTCAGGTCAGCTCTTGTTGCTCTGTTCTCTCTCCTCTCTACCTTATCTCTGTTCTCTGCTTTCTCTCTGTACTTGCTCCTCGCTCTGTGTCAAACTTCTGTCATCTATCCTCTCTCTATCCTCTCTGTTCTCTCAATCTAAGTTCTCTCTCTGCCTTCTCTCCTCTCTCTAACTTCTCTGTTCCCTCTGCTCTCTCTTTCTAACTTCTCTCTATTCTCTCTTCCCTCTATTATCTCTCTAACTTCTCTTCCCTCTCTATTTCAAACTTTTCTCTGTTCTCCCCCCTCTCTCTCTACCTTATGTCCATTTACATTTAGTCATTTAGCAGACGCTCTACTTACAGTAAGTACAGGGACATTCCCCCGAGGCAAGTAGGGTGAAGTGCCTTGTCCATGGACACAACGTCATTTTTGGCACAGCCGGGAATCGAACTGGCAACCTTCAGATTACTAGCCCGATTCTCTAAACGCTCAGCCACCTGACTCCTCCCTTTTAACACCCTCTCTCTCTTTTTCACTCTCTAACTTCTCTGTTCTTTCAACCCCCTCTCTCTCCAACTCCCTTTGACCTCGTCCCCCCCATCTCACTCTCACGTCTCTGTTCTCTCTAACTTTTCAGTTTTTTCAACCCTCTCTCTCTCTCTCTCTGCAGGTATAACAGAGGCATCAGTGAGTGTGGAGGTAGCAGGTCTGATAGACCTTGACTATGGCGCTCCCTGCTGGGCAGAAAGCTCAGCTACATGTCGTTTCTTGAGCAGACCCTGGTTCCAGATGATTCCCTCAGATGACTATAGAGGGCACCAGACACCAGGTGTAGTGTGAGTGTGTCCGGCCTGGCTGTCAGGTGATGGGTCTGGGCCTGGAAGCATCGCCCCTGGTTTCCTTAACCACCACAAGTTTCCCTGACAACCCCTAGCTACCCTGACAACCCCCAGGTTTCCCTGACAACCCCTAGCTTCCTTGACAACCCTCCCAGGTTGCTCCTGCTCTTTATGATGAAGGAGCCACGGGCCCACCTTGCCCCCCACCCCCCCATCCACACAGTCAAAGTTCCCCAATCCTCCAGGATTCCACTACCCTTGACTACACACACACAACGACCCACACACATAATGAAAAATGTGTCTCAACTGTGTATTGACAACAAAATAGAATCGGTCATACTACGGTTTCTCCCAATTGATAATTTCTTATGTAAATCATTTTCCAAGTTGTCTCTGTTTTTATTTAGTATACACCCGTTTTTGAACTCTGCTCTTTCGCTCGCGTGGCAGGGGTCCCTTGCAGTGTTCCCTCACCCCGCCTCTTTCCAGCTGATGCTCGCGCCCCGTCAATTTCTATTCTGAGAAGCAGAGTTGAGAAAGGGGGGAAAGAAACGAGAGAGAGAGAGGGGGTCTGCGGAGTAACGCAGCCAAAACATCCATGGGTGGTTGTGTAGGCAGTCACCACGATTCTTCAGGCAGTTTAAACGAAAATTCGGATGGGACCGGAGGTAGGACACACGCACAGCACCGCTGCGGTGTATTTTTAAGCCATAATTAATGTTTTTAGGGCTCCTGCTGATTTCATGCGTCTTGTCCCCCTCTTCCTTTCTCGTTGCCGACTAGCACATCGTGGCCGCCGCAAGAAGATATATAATTTTGTGCCATACTGGGTTGGGTTTTAGTCACAATTCCCATATCCAAGCAGACATCAGTTTATTATCTTGGAAGACAATACGTGCCGTGTCAAAAATCCGCCTTTGTCTACCCCAATTGAATGCGTGTTATGCTGTCATTAGCTAACCGGTTAGCTTGCTAGCCAACAACGCTAGCAAATGCCAGATGAAATGTGGGTCACCGTTCAATACTGAATTGCAAATCTTACCGAATTGAGTTGCGTTGCTTAAAATTACGGATTTACAATAGATTATGTTATTTTATACTCGTACATATATGCTGAATTCAAGGGGAGCGCTTTTTAGTCTTAATAATACATCCTGGAGAGTGATGGGGGTGCAGCCAAACTTGCGTTATTACCATGGAATAACGGTCAGGTCGCACTGTCGTTTTACAATGTTCATACCTTCATTATACACGCTTTGCATTGATCTATCACATGAATACACACATATATTACTGTCATGTAGGCTAGTTGTTTGAGATGCGTCGTAACCACGAGTCAGTGGTTCATGGAAAGCACACATCCCTGGCGCTTTGAGAAGGTGTTGTTATGAAAATCATTGTTTCGCTGTGTGACTTCCGCTACTTCCTTATATCCGGTGTGTGACGATGCAAATGTTGTTTTGACTGAAGTTTTGTTGCTCCTCGATCCCTCCGGACAGACATATGGTGATCCGGTTCCACTAGTGTAGCTTACTGATGACAGTAAGTTTTGACAAGGCTACATATATTGATAGTCACGTTCCTGTTGGTGGGTCTTGGGAGAACTAGTTTAGTAGGCAACATCATGTTGCCAACATGCCAGAGAGACACCCAGGGAGGTGATCCATAATAGTGTGTATGTGCGTGTGTGTGTGTGTGCGTGTGTGTGTGTGTGTGTGTGTGTGAACTGGTAGGTGCAGCTATTGAGCAGTAATCTTAGCTCTAATACCAGAGTTGGTCCCCTGCCTTCACTAGAGCTTGCAGGCTATCTGCCCAAGCACAAGACCACCACATTTACCTTCAGGGCAGGGTGGGGGAGACAGGGCTGGGTGGGGGTGGAGACATGACTGTGTGGGTGAGGGGGACAGGGTGGTGGTGGTGGACTGTGGACCAGAGAGGCTGCTCTCTGCTCCTCAGACTAACCATCTTCTCTGTGTTCTGCTCTTTTAACTGTAACCACATCATTATTGATGTGTGTGTGTGTAGCTTGAAACCAGACACCCCATGCCAGTGTTGCATTATGCAGTGGAAAAACTCATATTTTCTCCTCAACTCTCGCTTCCTCTCCTCTTCTCCTTCCTCCTCTCCTCATATCTCACTGATCCTGTTCAGCACACATTGCTAATGGAGCTGAGTTCAATATTACAGGAAGTGTTGTTACTTCTTTCAACCCAACCTACCAACTATCATATATGTCTGTCTGTATTTCTGTCTGCCTGTCTAGCTTTGTACTTGCCTGCCTGCCTGTCTGCCTGCCTGTCTGTCTGTGAAATTTGACCCTGGTCATGTGATCAGCTTACATGTACAAACACAAGCGTAGTTGCAGTCTTCCTGCACACACACATGCACGTACACACATGCTGTGTATATATTCTTCTCACACAGACACACACATACACACACACGTGTGTGTATGTGAGTGTGTGTGTGTGTTAAGAGATGTGACTTCGTAGCATGCCTAGACGGGTTCCTTCTTTGATCTCTCTCTATCTCTCTCTTAATCACTATTTCTCCCTCTCTGTATCTCCTCTCTGTTTCCTGGTGTCTGTGGGCCAGTCGGCAGCAGACGACAGATATTCTGTCGATGAAAGAACGACGGATGTAGAGGAGCTCCTGCTGCCCTCCTCAACACCTGTCCCACCAACACAAGTCCTTATACTACAAAGGACACGTGTGTGTGTGTGTGTGTGAGCGTGTGTGCGCGCATTCCTCAGTCCACTCTGCAGAGGTGCAGCTCCCTGGTTAGAATGGTTGACAGATGTTTCCTACGGTAACACCGCCCCTCCTGTGTGTGTGTGTGTGTGTGTGTGTGTGTCCATGCACAAACATACTGCAGAGCCGAGCTGGTGGAGAAGCGGACACACTGACAGATGCTGTTAGAGAGAGAGATAGAGGGTGAGGGATAGAGAGAGGGAGGGATTGAAGGAGGGAGGGATAGAGAGGGAAGGAGGGAGCGATAGAGAGAGGGGTAAGAGAGGGAGGGAGGGAGGGATAGAAGGAGGGAGGGATAGACTTTTGACTTTTAAAGATACCTTTATTGGGCAGTTGGAACTGCCAGCTAACCAAGCAGTTTCACCACACCAGACAATCATTATCCAAACCCACCCATTTCATTTACAATTTCACTTTTCCAATCAAACAACTATGCAGAAAAAATTCCCTAGTTACAACTTGAGTTCTAAACCCCCCTCCCCATCCACTGTGCACAAAGCACCCCTCACACATCAACAAACCCCCCCATCTTCCCCACCAGTTTACGGTATGAGAACTCAATTCGCAACCTTGCCGTGACCAGCCCCAGCAACACTGCCTTTGCATCGAGCGACCCCACTCCCAACCGCCTACTTTTTCTCATCTTCCATATTGCAAGCTTGACCTGCCCAAATAACACATTCACGAGGCATGCTCTCCTCTTCTCCGGAACTGTGTACCTAGGTCCCCCTATAAACAGCGTCCACGTAAGGTGGGAGGGGTAGAGAGAGGGAGGATAGAGAGAGGAAGGGATAGAGAGAGGGATCGAAGGAGGGAGGGATAAAGAGAGGGAGGGATAGAAAGAGGGAGGACAGAGAGTGCAGGGGACAGAGAGATGAAAAGTTGGAGAAACATAGAAAAGGACATTTCGTTTGGCCTATGACTTTGACAACCAGAATGCCTACACACTCTCCACGTCTGTATTCTGACACCATGGAAACAGACCAGTACAATAGACGGGTACCACACCAGACCATACTGCTGTATACTGCAGTAAGTCTTCAGTGAGAACGGAGTTGTCTCAAGTTACACTGAGAATGCTCTCTCACTCCCAGTCTATCGATCCAGCCTGCTTCCTGTTTGCGTATGTCTCTATCTCATCTCCACCTCTCCCTCTCTCTCCTATTCGTCCTTTCCTCGTTTTCTTGTATCTGTTTTCCTCCCTTCCCCCTCATCCTTCTCTTTCATCCCTTTCTCCCCTATCTCCCCTCTGACTCCCCCCCTCCTTGTCTCTTCCACGTTCCCTCTCTCCTCTCCTGTCTCCTTCCTTGTTCTCCTCCTTTCTTTCCTCGGCCTCTACGAATTTCTTTCAACTATTCGCTTTCTACCTCCACATCTTTAATCGACTCCCCGCATTTCTACTCTCGCTTAATAAACCCCCCCCCTCCCTCTTTCTCCCTCCCTCGATCCGCCTCCCTCTCCTTCTCTCGTTCACTCTCTCTCCCTCTCTCTTTCTCCCCCCCCCCCCCCCCCCTCCAGTGGCTCTTGGGCGTAACCAGGTGCTGAAGAGGGACAAGCCCAAATGGAAGAGTGACTACCCGATGACGGCGGGGCAGCTGCGCAGCAAGAGGGATGAGTTCTGGGACACGGCGCCGGCTTTCGAGGGCAGGAAGGAGATCTGGGACGCCCTCCGGGCCGCGGCGCTCGCCTTCGAGAGCAACGACCACGAGCTGGCCCAGGCCATCATCGACGGGGCCAGCATCACGCTGCCGCACGGTGCGCTGGCACGCACGCACGCACACATATACACGCGCACGCATGTACACACACACCTAAACACTATCTCATCTCCCCTCTCAGAGAGGCCCTACACACACCAACACACCCGTATAACAACGCTGCACGGTGTGGAGGAGGGAAGAGAGGGAAAAGAGGAGGAGAGAGAACGAGTACGTGAGGGAAAAAGAGAGGAGAAAGAGAGGGAGAGGTATGTGTTCCAGAGTTAGTGTTCTAGATGTCCCCTAGCCTAACAGAGGAGAAGATGGAGGGAGGGAGGGAGGGAGGGAGGGAGGGAGGGAGAGAGATGGAGGGAGAGAGAGAGATGGAGGGAGGGAGAGAGATGGAGGGAGGGAGAGAGATGGAAGGAGAGAGAGATGGAGGGAGAGAGAGAGATAGAGGGAGAGAGAAAGATAGAGGGAGAGAGAGAGATGGAGGGAGAGAGAGAGAGAGAGATGGAAGGAGAGAGAGATGAAGGGATTAGAGGTATGGTGCAGTAATGTGTACTTCCTCTCCAATCTCATTGTCCTACACACACACACACACACACACTGTCTGTCTGTCAGCTGTCTATCTACCAGGGGTGTTTGTCCTTGCGCTGTTATATAGCCTCCAGACAATCCTAGCTTTAGCAATCCTGGCTAGTACCACACATGGTGTCAGGGGGCAGCCATCTTGGATCAGACAGGGTGTCAGAGGGCAGCCATCTTGGATCAGACAGGGTGTCAGAGGGCAGCCATCTTGGATCAGACAGGGTTGTGGGGGTGTCGAGATTGCAACCAGATGAGTTGCAGCTGTAGATTCCTGAAATACGATGTCACCGTCTCTGGAGAGAGGGAGGGATGGAGAGAAGGAAGGAGGGATGGAAGTAAGAGGAAAGAGGGGGAGGGCAGAAATACTTCTCTGAGCTACAATGCGACAACAGAAAAGACTTTGGGGATACTCAGCCTCTTCCTATCTCTCTGTTGTCTATGTCTTTGCTCCCTCTTAACAAACACAGAGTGCATATGCAGGATTGTACAGCGGCTCATATCGGTATACCTGTGCAAGTTATGTGGATCATATCAATGTGCTGGGGTGTTTCTGTGAGGCAGAGCAAACCAGAGCCACTGCCAGTCTGGAGCAGGGAATCTGTCTCCTTGTGGACACACTGGGTACTGCACCTCAGCTGGAGATATGGGGGGGGGGGGAGGCCGAAGAGGGGAGGAGAGGTGAGTGGTCTGCCTGTGGTATGACAACTGGAAAGCCCCTGTTCCCCCCCCCCCCACACCTCCTTCCCATGTGAACTGGTGTTCTGGCTACCAAGAAGTGAGTCTTTCGAGTGTCAGGTGACATAATAGCGGTCATCCCCCCCCCCCATTGTAACAACACACTATCTCTCACCAAGAGAGATAGCTGGAGTCTGAGTGTTGAGTAATATAGTAGCATTGGAGTTCCTGAAATGTAATATTTGCCCTATGAAGTAATGGCTGGTGGGCATGGTGTTTCTGTTGAGTAATACAAGTCTAACCTGGGGGTGTAGAGCCGTGTTAAGCCTGTTTGGAATCTCCTCACCTATACCTGGGTTCACTGGGCCTCCAGGCAACGATGCCCCAGCAGTTGCTGGGAAATGTATGTGTGCGTCAGATATGTCTGCTGCCCTGACTCTGTCTGCTGCCTTCTCTGAGGTTGGCTATTTATAGACAAGCTAGGTGGTGTGTGTGGAACTGGTGTTTGTGTACTTTTGTATTTATAGCAGCATGCCTGTCCCCATCTGTAAGGTCAGAGTTCATTCCCCTAAACCACCCCCCACACACACATACACACACAAGCACACACACACACACACACTAATTCCAGGTAGGTAGAGAGCGGGGATGAGTCCGTTGACAGTTTACAGGGAAACGCACTATGAATGAACAAACGTGTCTCACTCTCTCCTCCCTTCCCCTTGTTCTGTTCTCACTTCCTTCTTATTCCACATATTTCACAGGACAGTTCCTCTATGCAGTCGCTCCGTGATTTCTGAGGAGAGCTCAGAGAAACACAGCCCTTGTGCGAACTAAGCACACGCACACCTACGCACACACTAACCCCCTCTCCCCCCCTCTCCCCAGGTGCGTTGACGGAATGCTATGACGAACTGGGGAACCGCTACCAGCTCCCCGCTTACTGTCTGGCCCCGCCCATCAACATGATCGAGGAGCGCAGTGACAGCGACAGCCAGGACTTCCTGCCCGAGCCGGCGGGCGGCGGCGGCGGGAGCGAGGGGACGGAATCCCAGCTCCGCTTGCGCCTGTCGACGGGGCGTGACCTGCGCCTGGCCGTGCGCTCCTGCGACAGTGTGCTCCACATGAAGCTCCGCCTGCAGGCGCAGGAGGGCGTGGCGGCGGCAGCCCAGCGCTGGTTCTTCTCAGGACGGCCCCTGACCGACCGCCTCCGCCTAGACGAGCTCAAGATTTCACGAGACTACGTGGTGCAGGTCATTGTGAGCCAGCCGCCACAGCCGGAGCCGGAACCTGCCGGCACGGATGGACACACGCCTGAACACACACCTTTACACGTAGCGGCCCTGGTCTCTCCAGCTGTGCCAACTCAACCACAGGACCCCACACCTGTGGAGAACTAGGTCTGTCCCACACACACCAGGAGAACACACACACACCTGCAGAACACACACACATCAGCAGAACACACACACGCCTGGAGAACACTTACACCTGGAGAACACACACCTGCAGAACACACACACACACCAGGAGAAAACACACATACACCTGGAGAACACACACACACCTGGAGAACACACTGGCACACTATGAGAACACACACTCTTGGAGACGACACACACACACCTGGAAAACACCTGGAGAACCCACACCTGGAGAACACCTGGAGAACACACACACACCTCGAGCCAACAGATTTCATAGACATGGATTACAGACACAGCGGGAGTCTGTGTCCATCTCTTCTTCTTGTTGGCAAGGCATGCTGGGATATCAAGGGGCGTGACTGTTGAGCAAAGGACTCTGGGAGACAATAAGGAGCGGGAAGAGACTCTGTCATAGCAACACCTCCCTGGCAACCCTTGTTTTTAAGCTTTTACTAATTTCTTGATATATAAAAAATATTTCTGGATTTGGTGGAAACTGAACAACCAAAAAAATATTTAAATGAAAACAGAAAATACAGGTTTATAATTTACACCCCCCTCAAGGACAGTGGTCTGGTTCTAGAACCTTCAGAAAGACTGGAAGGCAGTGTTCTAGAACACTCAGAATGGAGGGCAGTGTTCTAGAACCATCTAAAAGAATGAAGGGTGGTGTTCTAGAACCCTCTGAAAGACTGGAGAGCAGTGTTCTAGAACACTATAAGAATGGTCGGCAGTGTTCTAAAACCCTCTAAAAGAATGAAAGGCAGTGTTCTAAAACCATCTATAAGTTCGGAGGGCAGTGTTCTAGAACTTTATGAAGGACTACACGGCCATGTTCTAGAACTCTCTGAAGGACTGGAGAGCAGGGTTCTAGAACCCCTGCAGCTCCATCTCGGCAGATCCGCTCTCGCGTGGACATTCTACTAGTCACCTCACACACCTCACACACCTTTAGACCAATCAGATGTTTTGTTTGGACCCTGTCAGAGGTTAGGGTTCTTGGCTTGCAAACTTTAGTTGCTAGGCACTGCATTGCTTTAGGTAGCTTTAAAATGGTTTCTTGTAACCATCCCATAATGTAGACCTGACGCTCTGGAGGTGGGGGGGGACGCTGTTCAAACTGAATGTGCTGGTTGGGGGGGGGTGAGGGGTAGGATGGGTGGGGGTTGGGGGCGTATGGTATATTTGCAGTGTTCACCATGCTGTTAGACATTCTCGTTTCACCTTTCAAGAAGTGTAATATTATCGGCATTATGTAATCAACGTGTGCGTGTGTGAGAAAGTATTGCACGCTTCACGAGGTATGAGTGAATATCCATTGTCCATCTGTGTGTAGGTATTTGGGTGTGCGTTTGTGTGTGTGCGCTCACTGTACATGTGTATATGAGGCACATCAAGGCTCATACTTAACCCTCGTGCTGCCTTCGGGTCACATGACCCAAAGGTTCATAACGAACCATCGTTGTGTTTACCCAATTTTACCCAATACAAAAACAAATAAAAATAATTTTCTTTTAACCATTCCAATGTGGGGGGTCTGAGACAGCCCGACAGTTAAAAGAAAATGCTTCACTTTGTTTTTGTATGAGGTAAATTTGTCGCAATACGACGGTGGGTCACAATGACTGATGGGTCAGAATGACCCGAAGATAACACAAGGGTTAATGAACAAACAGACTTAATTTCTGAACAAACCTTCTGGAACACAGTTGCATATTTTGATGAAATAGGGTAGGATGTTTTTAATTAAACCGACCAACATTTGTACTCCCCTATATCTGACGGCCTCTTTATTTACTGTAAATGGGAATCCAATGTGTGTGTATGTGTTTGTTTGTGTGTGTGTCAGGGATGGGGGGAGGGGGGAGAGCGGGGGAGGTACAGCAGGATGGGGATTGAGAAAGGGACAGGAGGTGGGGGTGGCAGTGATGAAATACACGTCATCAAAGCAGAAAAAGAAGTAGTGTGTTTGTTTCTGTCGAATGCAGAAGGGAATGAACCTGTTGCGAAAACAAGATGATGTTACATTTACATTTAGCAGATGCTCTTATCCAGAGCGACTTACAGTAAGTAGAGGGACATACCCCCCGAGGCAAGTAGGGTGAAGTGCCTTGCCCAAGGACACAACGTCATTTGGCACGGCCGGGAATCAAACTGGCAACCTTCCGATTACTAGCCCGCTTCCCCTACCGCTCAGCCACCTGACTCCCGATGTTATCTGGAACTATAACAATGCTGATCCTTTCACTGGGGTTCACAGGGAGTAGTGTGTCATGCAGTTCAGCCATGTCATTTTATGTACCAATATTCGTCCACTTGTTCAAGTTTTCAACTCAAAGGTTCCAGTCCTTTCTCTTTTTGATTTGTGACTTGACTGCCAATCAGAGTGCTGTAGAACCAACGCTGGGAGCCAATCAGAGAAGCCTTAGAGGACCCAGTGGGTGTTTAAACGGGGTGACCTTTGCCGACAGAGGAAATACTGAATCTTCAAGTTCCTGTCTGGGTTTTTACATGGCGCAAAGACTGAGGGAAACGTTCATGTTCTCCCCTGACCTGGAAAACACTACTGCCGTTCTTATGACTGGGATCTCTCTCTCACACACACACACACACACTCACACACACACCATATGTGTCATATTCTCTAGGTCACTGAAACCTAGGCTGATAAATGAGTAGTAGATGTAGCTGTAAATGTCACACTTCAATAATGATCAAGACTTACAGGATGCAACAGGAAGATGATTTAAAATAATAATAATATAAGTTTGTTGGAGAACCTGTCTCACGTGGGTAAGTGGACCTGTTATGCACCTTCAATGGGAGTCTGTTTAACCCTCGTGCTGCCTTCGGGTCACATGACCCAAAGGTTCATAACGAACCATCGTTGTGTTTACCCAATTTTACCCAATACAAAAACAAATTAAAATAATTTTCTTTTAACCTTTGCAATGTGGGGGGTCTGAGACAGCCTAGCTGTTAAAAGAAAATGCTTCACTTTGTCTTTGTATGCGGTAAATCTGTCGCAATACGAAGGTGGGTCACAATGACTGATGGGTCAGAATGACCCGAAGATAACACAAGGGTTAACTTGTTTACACACACGCACATGTCCATACCAGGGTTAACCTGACACTTAGTAAGAAATCGTCATCTGTTCTCTCTGCCAACCACTTCAGCTCCCTACTTCCCTAATCAACTGTTTCTCTCCCTCTCTCTCTTTCACTCTCTCTTTCGCTCTCTCTTTTACTGACTCTCTGTTTGAGTGAATGATGAGTTGAATAGAAAAATAGAAAATGCGTGAGTGTGATGTGTGTCGCTGATCCCAGACGATCCCTCTGTTCAGGGTCTTGTGACAATGTTGTCAAGCACCAGCGCAAAGTGGAAATACACACTTCCTGAAACCTGCTCCAGCGAAGAGGGATTTGAAAGTACACACACACACACACACCACCAAGGTGTTGAGGCAGAGCAATAACCTGTGGTCTGCTGCATGCCCACAGCTTGCATCACACTAGCATCTCTGGGGTCATGACATCATCAGTGGCTCATCCCTCCCTCCCCCTCCCCACAAGACAGACCAGATACCTGTACTCTGAAAGTTTCTCTGTTTGGAAACTCTGCCGGTTGCCCACTATGGGGATTACACAGGTGGGTATGAGTGAAGGGGGTTGCACCTGGCTGAAGATAGCAGCGTGCTAGTGATGGTGGTGTGTGTCAGGTCATGAGGCTGAAATGAGAAGTGTTCTGCTCTGGGCTGGGGGTTAGGAACACATGAGGTTATGTTCAGGTATCGCTGCTAAAACCACACACCCACACACACACGCTCAGAGGCCTGGACTGGGGCTCGCAGTCCCCTGTTTTTGATTGTGGACCTGACCTCATTCCCACACAAACACACACAGTCTCAGCCTCTGCAAAAGAACCAGACACACAAGCACACACCACACACACTTCCCCTTGTGTGTCCGCTGGGCTTTTCCAAATTGAACTTCTCATGGTTGTTTGTCCTCCATAAATACAGGGATGCGGAGCAGAACAGCACAGAGCAGAAGAAGACTCACAGTGAGAACACACATAGCCAGCTATCACACGCACACACACAGCCAGCTATCACAGACACACAGAGAACCAGGACTGGGTCAGACCAGTGTGGATCCGTCTCTCCTCTCAGCCCAGCTCCACTCAGCCCATCAAGGTGAGTCACAGTCTCTACTGGCTCCAGCCTAATTCCACAACACGGTCAGTCTGATTCCAGAACCTGTTCAAAATAACAAGATAATAATAACTAGAGAGGGTACAATTTCTGGGGAAATTGTAGGGTGTGCTTGCTTGCTTCGGTTGCACAGGGGTCCGTTTTTGAATGACATTTTTACAACTGATATATCTGTATATTTTATATTAAAATGCATACTTATTATTTATAAAGATTACATAGATTTAAAAGCATTTTTTTTGTGCTGCTCATTTACAACTGAAAATACGAGTGAAGTGTAGAATTAAATATGATGTCTTCTCATTTCCCCTGCAAGAGGCAGCCTCATAGCTGAATCAAAACGAATCAATTTGGCAGACCGGTGTAAAAATTGACCTAATCTCTATGACTTAAACGTCCTTTTAAGTTTTCCCTTCTCGTGATATTTTCAGGCATTTAGCCTACTCATATTGCATTCATTCATTAATAAAGAACCCCCTTTGAAGATTATTCTACGACGTTATCGGCAGTAGAAGATGGAATCGCGATTCAAACAGTACCATCTGCTAACTGAAAATATGCCCCCAAAAACGTAAATAAGCTTGACATTTATTTAGTGGAAAATCGCTCATTCATAAAAAGCTCACTGGTAGCGATCATTGTCAGTAACAACGCAAAATGCGATATAGCCCTGTGTGGAGAAGCTGCCCCGGTAAATTGTACTACTACGGTACAATACTAGACTACTGCTGTGTTCGTCTCTGTAGCGATTGCGTTGGTTGAATTGGATTTAACGTTCCGTTGTACGGTTTAGGCTGAAATTAATTATTTTCATGAACAGATTGACAAAGTTTAGGCTGTGGCAATGAAGTTCAGGTTAGTAGTTAGATAGACTTTTGATTTAAGTAAGGGGAGTGCCGAACATGTTCTGTCGCCGTTTGACTTCCTACAGCTGTGTAGATGTTTTTGTAGTGTCTCGCGTAGGCTACAGCGTTGCAGTGATACACTGGATTGAAACCACAGGTAATGATAATTTCACTCACAAATCGTTTACTTGTAATCTAATGTCATAATAAATCCTACAACGAAAATGTATATGTGAGGAATGTTTATTTTAACGATTTAAAACAGATAACGCTACATCATAGACCACTGTAGTATGTGTTGCCCGGGCAACACAGGCTAATGCCATGATGCTAATACTTCAGTGAAATAGTAGACTACTGTTTCCGAAAGTAGATGTACTTCCTTAATAATATCAGCTTATACTGTACATTACACATCACAATTGTGTGTCATATCACAAAGTAAAATGAGTAAATAGTTATCACCCTGGCCTCTTTGCTTGTGGCGTTTCTGCAGCTGCCTTGCAGTAAAGCTATAGTTAGCCTAGCTATCCCCCAAGTTAACAGATGCGAAACGAATGTTCTGCCAAAGGTAGTCACGCGTGTTTTCGTGACGTTAGTGACGTAGTGACGTTAGTAACGTCAGTGACTGTGGCTAGCAAATTAGCCACCGTTAGCTTCACTTTTCGCCACAAAAACTTAACTTAAGCCCAAACCATGCAACGGAACGTAAATTCCAATACAAGCAACTCAATCGCTACCAAGACGAAACTTTTGACACCTACGTTGTCTATGTAGGCAAAATATTGACTGAGTTTTAGGGGGGCAAAATAAAAAAAATAAAAAAATTATATATATGTGAGAGAACAAAGGTTGTGCTCTCGCCGAAGGCTTGAGCACACCCAATAATAATATTGTGAACTTGTTCAGAATTAAGCCTAATGACACGGGTGGACCATGATTGACACGCTGGGTTGCTGACCTGTGTAGACAAGGAGGGTCAAGAGTTGTTTAAATCTCGGTCAGACTGACCTTACTGGTGCTTCGGGCTCACAAACACTGTCAGTTTTGCGACTGTGGTTTTGGGAAGCGAGGCTTTACACATGGAAGTGTTTGGTGTGTAGTTTGATCGGATTTGAACGGATGTTCAAATATTGCATTGTGTATAGAATTTCTAAGTGTTGACACTGTATTTCTCTTTATGTTTGTGTGTGCGCTTGTGTGTGTTGTATATGCGTGTGTGTGTGTGTTATCTGTGTATATGTGTGTGTCTTCCAGATGGAAAGGTATTCCCTGCTGTCTATGACTCTGTGTCTCCTGGTTTGCCATGTTTGTCCCAGCAGTCTGGAGGAAACCTATACACTCACGCCCAACGGTGACTAGTCTCTCTCTCTCTCTCTCTATCCCTCACTCTCTCTTTCTCTTTCACTCTCTATCCCTATCTCTCTCACTCTCTGTCTCTTTGTCTCTCTCTCTCTCCACTTTGTCTGGTTACTAACTTGTCTCTGTTGTGGGTCTCCAGTGTTGGTTCTGAGGGTGAACCTGTCGTTGAAGACACAGAACCTGGTTCCTCTGTTGTGTGGCGAGGCTTACGAAGGCATGGAGGTGCGGTGGATGAAAAATGGAGCGTGGCTCAGCCAGGTTCCCAGGGAGAACATGGTAGAGGTTCTAGTGGAAGAGAGGAAGGGGGGGAACTTCACCTGCCACAACGCAGCAGGAGAGTACCTGAACCACACCCTGGTCCTGGTACAGGAGGGCGACAGCATGAACACCATACTGGAACATTCTGATGGTACGGACTGTGTGTGTGTGTGCGTGTGTGTGTGCGTGGACATGTGTGGGTTACATGCAGACAGACAGACAGACAGAGAGACAGGCAGACAGAGAGAGAGAGAGACAGACAGACAGCTGTTTTGACGCGCGACCTGTCACCATGGTAACGTCTGTGCGTGGTCTTCCAGAGTACATCCACTGCTGGGCCAACAACTACAGCGGGATGTTCCGTTGCTCCTGGAAACGACATGCCACGCGCCAGAGAGCAACCGTATTCCTGCTCAGCGTAGAACGGTGGGTCCACGCGTAGCAGAGGTGGTTCGATGCCTCAATTTACATATCAGGCTCACAGAACCGTATATGATCCTGTACTGTAACTAAACCATTTAATAGCTAAACAGAGCTTATGATTACACTAAGCAGTTTGTTAACCTACTAAAGCTTACCAGTTGCACTGACCAGTTTATGAACCAACAAGACTTTACTAGTTGCACTAATCAGTTTATTAGTTGACTAGACCTTGCTAGTTGCAAGTTGTGAGCTTATCATACTAACAGGACATTGTGTCAGGAACTAAATGAATCAACAGCAAAATAAATGAAATGCTAATACAATTTTAAATGTTACTATGTGTTGTTTTACAAGATGTTCACTTAGCGCTAACCATTAAATGCCATTAGAACTGTGCACTTTGTTGATTAGGTGCAGTACTATCTGTATGTCTCTTTGGAATATTTATGCCTCTCCACATACTCTTTGTACATCATCACTGGTGCTGTCCTGTGTGTGAGTTCTGAGTGTGTGGCGCTGGTGCTCTGTCTCCTTAGGGGCGCCCGGGCGCAGCCGTGCAGCATGGACGGAGATGGGGGGGGGGTGAGCTGCATGGACAACGCGAGCTGCGCCTTCACTGAGGAGAGCCAACCCATCAGCCTCACCCTGCACATGCTCAGTCATCACAAGCTGGAGCAGTACAGCAAGGTGTTCTTTCTACGGGATATAGGTAGGCATGCACGCTGTCACACGCACACACTCATACGCACACCCATGCACACACACACTCATACACACACAAACACTCATACACACAGATACACGCGCCCCCATACACACATACAGAGGCAGACCATACACATTGTGCCTATTTCACCGTTACCCTTCACACACAGCCAATAGCCTCAGCACATCGCCACGAGGACAGTGCATGAGGTGGATGGGATGGAGGGATGAGATGCCCTCTTCACCCCAAACCTCCTTCTCCTCCCCCCACTCTCCCGTCTCCTCCTCCTCTTCTCCTTCTCAACTCCTGGTCCTGACTCAAACGTCTGCTTCTTTTACTCCTATCCTCGTCTTATCTCAGCCCTCCCCCTATTCATCTTCTTACAGGTTTTTACAATCACTAGGACCTGCTTTCCAATACTTTGCTCACATTTCCCATTCCCAATTCCCATCCAAAATGCACTAAAACTACCAAAACATTTAATACATGTCTCATATCAACTCATTCTTCCATAACACTAGTAAAGGTTGACACCCAACAAGCGCACTTTGTCACTCATAAAACATTGACCTAAAAAACATTAACAACAGGTAGCATGACATAATGTTATCTTTTGTAACATTTCTTTACAAAGTGTGACGATTCGCTATCTCCGTCACCGAATACGTCCCCCCCCCCCCCCCTCAGTGGTGGTTGTCTCTGAGAGAGAAAATAAGTCATGTGATTCGAAAGATGTTGTCTATGAATGTATTTTGTGTCAAAGCAATGAAAAATGATCCACAGTTTAGCCAACATTGAAAAATCTAGCGATTGTAAAAATCTTATATTACCCCCCCACCCCCCTCAGTGAGGCCTGACCAGGTGCCACTGACCCAGGCAGAGAACCAGCAGGATGTATTTGACTGGGACTATCCCTCCACCTGGGACACGCCCCGTTCCTTCTTCCCCCTGCTCTTCCAGGTCAAGGTGGTCCGCTACGTCAGCAGCTGTGACGCCACCGACCACTTCCTGGTAGGATACATCTCACCTATACATCCACATTCTTACCACCTTGTCACCTCCTCTCCTTACCACCTCATGACCTTATCTCCTTACCACCTTATCACCTCATCTCCTTAACGCTTTACCATCTCGTCATCTCATCTCCATATTTCCTTACTGCCCTCCCACCATATCACCATATCTCCTTACTGCCCTACCACCATAACACTGTATCTCCTTACTGCCTTTTACCTGTTATAAGTACTAGGGAACTCTTTTACGTTTTTGGGGAAGAAGACACATTATATTTGTTGATTTAACTGTGTGTGTGTGTGTGTGTGTGTGTGTCAGACTAAAGAGACCAGTGCCACCAACTACACAGTTACCAGTCACAAACCGTACCGGTTCTGTGTGCAGGCACGAGACCCACTGACCAATGGACCCTGGAGCCAACTGGCCCAAATACAGTAAGCAGATCATGTTAACTCTCTCTCTCTAGGTCTCTCTCACACACACACTCACTATTTCTAACTTTGTCCTCCAAAACCAGAGTGAAGACCAAAAAAATGAAACAAGCAAAGCCACACCACCACTAACAGGTATGACTTTCTATCTGTTTTCAGTACTATAATTTACATGTATTCATTTATCAGATGCTTTTATCCAAGAGAGAGCTTTACAAAAGTGCATAGGTCACTGATCATAACAACGAGATAGCCCCAGACATTGCGGGTAGCCAAAACATGAAGCATACATTGTGAAAAAAACAAAATAAGTGCCAAAGGCCAGAACCATCAGTCTGTCCACTTGCTGTGAGTTTAATCCTCTTTCTCACTGACAGAGCTTGTCCCACACACATCATACCACTGCAGGACCAAACAGGAAGCACCAGCTTGTCTGCCGTGACCATAGGAACCACTGGTCGGTCCATAGGGATGCAGTTGTCTGATGTTACTACAGACAGCACCAGTCTGTCATGTTACCATATGAACCATTATTCTGTCTAGTGTCTCTGTAAGACTTAGGACAAGTTTAAGTCCAAAGTTTTGTCAGTTTATAAGCTATAACAGCTATAGCCTTAGCTTGACTTTAAATTATTTATTATTTATTGATGAGGTCATCACAAAATTGAGTAATTAAAGCACTAGTAATGATCTTCCACTCATTTCAACTGTACTTTATTGCTGATGGTATTCCATATTCTTATTAAATATAGAAAAGCAGCACGTACTCTTGTTATACTTCACTTGCCATGCTTCAGAATAGCCAGAATTGGTAACATTTAGTTATACCATTCAGTTATACTGAAAGCATCACCTTACTGTGTCTCATGCTAGCAGGTAGTGATCAGACTGCGAACTAGCTACTGGGTCACCAGCTGTGAACAGCTAGGATTTCATCCAATACTAAGAATTCAATTCAGTCCAGAGAATCTAGGGCCTCATTAATCAACCGTTCATACGCACTAATGTGTGCGTAAACCGTGCGTACGAATGGATCCACGCAAAAGTTGTGATTTATCATGACGAAATTTCTTGGAAGTGTGCGTAAACCTAAGAATGGTCGTAGCTGAACAATTCCAAGTGGTGAAGGCAATTGCATCGTGAACACGGGAACTCTATGTATTGAAATCAATAATGAAAGCATTTCGCAAGGATTTCCATGAAATATTGAATTCATATTGTAATGATATAATTGAACACCATAAAGGGAGTTGTTAATATTGATGTAATGTAGTTTAATGTATGATCTAACAATAATATGCTCGTGGACCACTATATTTAGCACACGCTGCATTGGGTCAAGAGTGCATTTTTAGAGACAGGTATGACTTTTTTTGCACAAAGAAGTGAGTGGCTCATTAGCAGATATCGTTTCCGTACACCCATTTTAGTGGAATTATACGAGTATGATACTCGTATAATTCCACTCGTATAATTCCACTAAAATGGAAAAGTTGGTCCTAGATACTCGGAGTATCTGGGACCAACTTTTCAAAGACAATCAAGGAGAACGAATGCCATTCCAGTGCACATTCAGATCCAGAAAAGTGCCCGTGGGCGCGAGGTTGCTGATCGGTCTGGCATCTCACAACCCTCCATCAGTCAAACGATGCCTGCTGTTTCAAACGCAATCATCAGTAAATCCAGTCAGTACATCAATTTCCCATACACGCCTGTGTACAGCTACGGCCTTTTTCGCACTTGATTTTAAATCAAACCACTTTTTTGTATTTCTGCCAATGAGCGCCTCTAAGAAGTATCTGGGTTAACAGCAATCGCTACCTTTTCTCAAACAATTTTATTTTTTGGGGTGGTCAAAACGTCAAAGCACCGCTAAGTGTTTCGAATAAAATGTTGTGGTTACACTCAACCTACGACACCAAAACCTCCATTTCCTTTTGGGAAAAAATATTTTTCTTTCCTTTCTTTCTACATTACCTATTTTAACTTGATAGCTACCTTTTTATTGGTGGTCATTCAACTAATTTAGATAATATGGGGCGTTTCGTATGCAAATACTTGTGTTTGTGCACGAGTTTATAGACTATAGAACAGATTAGATTTATCAAGGAAAATCTCCTAGAAGTGTGCGTACGCCGCTCCGAATGTTTGATAAATTGCACCTTGAACTGTTCGTGGGAATATTCCAAACAATTTCTACGCACGCTTGATAAATGCCTCAGGTGGTTTGTGAAAGAAAAAAGGAAAAAAAGAAAGCAAGCATCATTGTTTTATTTTATTTACAGTCAGGATATGTGTACAACAGCCATCCGGTATCAGCTTGTTTCCCCAACACGATCAATCAAACAAACAGTCTTCCTCAAACATAAGCTGGTCAGTGAAGTCTGTCCAGACCAGACCTAACACACAGTCTCCATCCTCCCCTGGATATTAACTAGCTCCAGTGTCTGTGCTGCAACAAACTCCTGAAAAGCTCTGCATCAACAACAACAAAAAACGACATGATGGTCAATAACAAATTAGTCAGTTTTCCAGGTGTGTGTTACCCAGGGGTATTTGCCACAGTGAACAGCGCGGTGTATGTAAACTATAGTACCTTAATTTTCACTATCAATTGAAAGCTGCGGACTTCTCTTCTACAAGGTCTCTGTCACCAGACAACAAAACAAGACTTTACAAGAGAACACAAAAGTCGTATTACAATAAATACTCCCTAGTTTCTAAATGATTCCTATCTAACACGGAAAACAGAACTAAATACTCCCTAGTTTCTAAATGATTCCTATCTAACACGGAAAACAGAACTGTCTGAGCACAGCTGCCCAACTCGTCCCATGACTCGTTCCATTCCTGGAGAAGCTCCGGTTTCCACCTATCCAACCACTGTCAGATCCAAGGGTCACTTGGAGGAGATGTTTTCGCAACAAACTATGCAGGAATACAGTCGATCAGTCAAGAACCCTTTTTAAATCAGGTAAATCAGACTTGGTTTGATGAATCAAAGCTTGGGACACCACAGTCGCTGACATCGTGGACAAAAAAAAAGGTTGTGGTTACTATGGAGACGAGGAGCGCCGCAAACGAGTTAAGTGCTAGAGCGTCTTGAGCGTTGTTGTCGTACGACACCAGTCTCTCCCAAACATAAACTGACCCTTCAGAGCTGCTCTAGAACCCCTGCTGAGTGTTCTGTTACTGACCGGTCCGCTGGGGGTTATTGCACTGAGATGGTCAGGCACTGCAGAGAGGTGGAGGAGAGGGGAGGGGGGGTGATATCCACCTGGAGAAGTGTTCTGAATGGTCTTTCTGAGAACGCTCCATCTACAGTAACGACACATCATATTGAAACATGCTTGCTGTCCCGTCCCCCTCTCCTCCTCCTCCTCCAACTGTTTCCTCTCCCCCTTCCTACAGAATGGGTCAGTGCCCCTCTCTCTCTGTGTCCCAAACCGAAAGTACTTAACTAATCGCCCCCCCCTCACATCACACCAACAGGTCCAGTTTGGTTTGGTCGGTTTCCCAATAGCCTGAGTGCAGATCATGTGTGTGTGTGTGTTCGGTAGGGGGTCAAGTGCATAACGACGTGTATAAACACTGTAACATCGGGGGGGAGGGATATATACTGAGATATGCTTGGTTGCCATGGGCGGCAGGTGTCCAAAACAGAGGGAGGAGTCAGTCTGATGACATCACGCAGGCTGGCCCCATCCCCTGGGGGGGGAGGAGGAGGGGGGGTGAAGGAGCGGAGGAGGGCTGCTGAGAGGGTGGAGGTGTCCTGTTCCATGTCCACAGAGGATGTCTGCTGCTCCCATCCAGTTCTCCTGCTTTCACTGGCTCTGCTTCTTAGACAGGTACCTAAGAACACACACATTTGGAAAGGGGGTAAGTTCTCACACACTCAGGCAGGTTAGGGTTAGGTGGCAGGCACGTGTGTGTGTGCATGTGTGAGTAATACCTATGTGTGTGCGCGTGTGTGTGTGTGCCTCACCTCTCCCAGTGTTTGTGGTTGAGGCCGGTGAAGGAGTCCAGCTTGGCTATCTCCCTCAGGTACTGGGACAGCTTGAACAACTCTCTGTCACTGTCTCTGTTCAGGTGGGCCTTCATAAACGGCCGAATCTGGACACAGCAACAAAACATGGCTCAGAGGACTACAAGTCCCAGGTCATACATGGCCGGGATGTAACACCAAATAATTAAAAATAGCACCGTTACAAAGATTCGTTGGATTTATAACCAGGATTGAGTTTAGTCATGCGAGTACTGACCATATGGAGTTAACTCCAAAAAAAAGGTTTTGCTGTGTAGCTACACTTCACTGTCGGGCTAGGTGAGGGGTTAAAGGTCGTCTTGCCTACCTTCAGCCCATTCTGTGGGTTCATGAGGAAATTTCTGCCAATGTCATCAAACATGATGGTGTTCTTCTTGTTGTAGAACTCTCTGTACTTCCCCCATATCACACCTAGCGGCTTCACCTGCAACACACACACACGCACAACTTTATTTGTCCACGGAGGGTTTTGACATGTATACAAAATAGACAGACACAAACCTATAAAAGCCTACATCAAATCGACAGTTAGCCGAGGATTGCAACATCGTGAAACATCCATCACAACCATCACCATCATAGATCAACACCATCACTACTATCTACCCCCCTGAGATCACAAGTCAACACCATCACTGCTATCTACCCTCCTGGCATGAACCGGGGAGCCAGGTATTATCTGACACTCAAAGAGTGAAGAGGGTAGGGGCTGACTGAACCTTCTGAACCTGTAACCTGTCTGTTATACAGCTCAGGGACGTCTCTTTACTGGACACCTAGGGATTTACTGCTGACTATCACTATTTTGAAAAGAGATATTTTGGCTTTGACAGTGAGATTGCCCATAACCAGCAGATTACATAAAATGTTGATACAAATTCAATACATGCATACATATTACACACACTTGTATGTGACACACACACCTCCACTACCCCTCTCTTGGGAGTGTGTACGGTGATCATAGCTGCACTGTCCAACATGAAGGTGATCTTGTAGTTAGGGTTGTCTGTCACTCCTAGCTCCTGTAGGACAGCAGAGAGAGAGAGAGAGAGAGAGAGAGAGAGAGAGAGAGAGAGAGAGAGAGAGAGAGAGAGAGAGAGAGAGAGAGAGAGAGAGAGAGAGAGAGAGAGAGAGAGAGAGAGAGAGAGAGAGAGAGAGAGAGAGAGAGAGAGAGAGAGAGAGAGAGAGAGAGAGAGAGAGAGAGAGAGAGAGAGAGAGAGAGAGAGAGAGAGAGAGAGAGAGAGAGAGATGAGAGAGAGAGAGAGAGAGAGAGAGAGAGCTCAGTAGGGTTACAAGCTGAGGAAGGTATATTGTCTGAAACACTGCCACCTTGTGGCCACATCATGGATCAAACCATCAGTGCAGAATTCTGGAAATTATATGGAACTCTAGAAAAAGTCCAGAACAATTATGAAATATAACTATCTTCACAGGGAGGGTGAGGAGTCCCTGGTAGAACAGCCTCACACGTAGATCACCAACCTTCATCTTAGCGTCTATCCACTTCATACTGGTGGCAGCTGCAAGGAAACAGACAACATATTAGGTGAGGGGTTCTGGAATCCGTCAGTAAGCTAGTCAGTCAACTGGCCAATCAACAGTCAGTCAACCGGCCAATCAACAGTCAGTCAGCTCCCATTCTGGTGGGGTGCAGTTTATAGAAAATGTGGCTTAGGGCTGGGCGATATATCGAATATTAGCAGAGCTGCCAACTCTCACGGTTTCGCCGTGTGACACACGCATTTCAACCATTTCTCACGCAACACATTGTATATCTCAAGCTGAAAAGGCAACGCCAAACAAGTAGCCAAGCTAACGTTGTAAACAGTAACGGACGATTTGCTGGTCCTTGTGTTGCTTGTGTTTTAAGATCGAAGTTTGGCTCCTCTCTGTTCACACACACCGTTTGTGAACAGACTGAACAAACTGAACATTTTTTTTTTCTTTTTTATATCGCCCAGCTCTAGTGAAGAGTGTGGTGAGGGTATGTGTAGAATGTGTGGTGTGTGTGTAAAGTGTGTTAGCGTAGTGTCTGTGAGTGTGTTTTTGTGAAGTGTGTGTAGTGTGTGTGGTGTGTGTGTAGCGTGTGTTCTGATTGGCTACGTACACCAGATTACGATGTCGTAGTCTTCATAAGCAGAGGTGAGGAACTCATGGAGGTACGGTCTCATCAGCTCCTGACCCGTCTCTGCACACGACTTGTGATCTGGACACACACACACTCAGATATACACCCACAGATATACACACACACACACACAGATATAGACACACTGCACTCAGATACACATTAGCTATCTCAAACACACATATACCCAGTCAGAGCATGCTAGCTCTCCTTCACTCACACACACACACACTGACCGAACAGTGTGTAGTCCACATCCAGTAACCAGCAGTCTCTTGCCCTCTCTCGGAGTGTTCATCTCTTCCACCTTGTAGTCTTTGACCCTTCGGGCGATCTTGGCCAGGTTCTCTTCCCTGGAGACAGAAGGAACACACATTTCAAAGCCTCCGCTGAGTAAATACACTATAATAACATCCGTTAATGAATCACACCAGATACCATAGCAAAGGTGGCCCTGATAGACAGACATTATGATCCTTACGGACCTGGATGTAGAAGACCAGGAGGGGCGGAGGGCCTCACCTGTTCTCCACCTCGATGACCTCCTCCTCTATGTCAAAGTCGTTGACCACCTCGTCGTTCTCCGGGGGCGGGGCTAACACCTCTTCCTTCACAGGAACAAAGAGGAGTGGGAGTGAAGCTACCGCCAGCTAACCTTTCACCTCAGTCCTGCGAGTGCGTGCGTGTGTGTATGTGCAGGAGAAAAATAGGACCCTCCAGACTCCCGTCTTCTGCTATTAATCATCAAAATCCTGGTGTATGTGTTCCGTTTGCCTGTCTCTCTGTGAGGGGGGGGGGGGGGGGGGGGGAGGGAAGAGAGAGAGAGAGAGGGAGGGAGGAGGGAGGGAGAGGGAGAAAGGGCAGGACTCACCAGACTCTCCTCTCTGCTTCCATCATCATGATCTTGGTGTTGGGCTTCAACTTTAGAGAACCCAGCTTGATGTCATCCTCAGCTGGTTTCCCTGGAGGGAGACACACAGATGTGGACCAGACCAAGTTATCAGGCTGAACAGACAATATTGTCATTGACCGTATTGTATTTGTACACAGACAGTAGTATTGTAGTATAGCTTGTCATCCAGGTAGACAGGTAGAAGTCGCTGACAGACCTATTGATCCTGGAGCACACATACGAGACATACAGCCATCATCTATGTGAGACAGATCTATAATGACCTCTCACCTTTGACCTTCAGCCCAAGAAGTTTCTGTCTCTCGGGCAGCACTCCCGTCAAGGACTTGATGGACTGTTTGAGATCCAGGACCGTGTCTTCTTCGGATAGGGTGCTGATAGAGTACTCCTGGCCGCCCCACTTAATGATCACGGACACTGACATACTGGGGACACACTCCTACAGTCGCTCATACACCGGGCACGCACCTGCAGCACAGGACCGCTTTAGGATGAGGGGACCGGGACAAAACCGTGCTATATAGCTAGCGTTACAGACGAGATGAGACACAGGCAGGCAATACGGATGATTAAGTTTGACTGCAAACGTTAGAAGAAAATCTGTGTACGTATTTAACTCCAAGCGGGGTTATCATGTTTGGTTCGATTTTTTAGTTGGTTTACACAGCAAATATATTTATGCACGCAAACTGGCTAGCTAGACAGACCATTCATTCGCAGCTAGCTAGCTAACGATGGCTGCAAGTTCAACTCTTGAGTTGATTTAGGGTGGAACAACATGAACGAGCAAAATTATAACTAACTCTACACAAAACAATGCAATGTCTATTACTACGTTTCATGCCATGTCACGCCGAGTCAACCATTAGATATTATTCAAGATAGTTATGTCCCTCATTCATTCGGTAATGCAATTCTGGCTAACGTTAGCTATGCAGCAAGCTCAAGGGCCTGCCTGACAACCTCAGTTTCATATCTAGCTAGCTGCTAGCCGCTAGTGTGTGTCTGGCAAACTGAACAGTTAGCTAGCTACACTACTACAGACAACTAGCTTTGTTAGAGCACACAAGGAAAACAGCAAAGATTCGTACCTAAAAATGACACTTGTTTATGAATGCTGTTAATTCTTAGATAGACGGAGTAGGTACATAACCACTGAGATGGGTTCTTAATTAAAAGCCTTCTCTCGCTACTCTTCTTTCTATATAATGCGTGGCTCTGTTACACTCTGCGGAGGTTCACGTTATTCTGCAGCTCTACCGGCTTGTTACCAAGCAAGCGCGCGCTGCCGTCGCAACTTCCTGTCGCTCTTGTGTTCGTTACCGCAACGTAACAGCAGGGGACTCCACACAGCATAACATGCATTTCAGATATATGGCTAGAATAATGTATTAAATTCATGACAATAACATTAATTCCTTCATACCCCGTACTGTGGTAACAGTAACAGATAGGCTAGCTTCTAATACACAATTACGGAGGAAACTCTGGTTTATAAAACAAAACATCAAAATCAATGTCGCTATGTTCTTATGCTAGCTTTAATTAAGTTTAACTTGGCCTAGAACTATCTCTTCGAGCGACGAGTTTCCGCCTTGTATCTACTGAAATTTATTATTATTATTATTATTACTATTTGCAAACTTGCAAATACTGATGTTCCACTCGATTCGTAGCCTTTAGGTGAATCGAACCCTTTGAAACGAAATAGTTTTTTGGCAATGTCCACGAATCTACTCATGGAAACTATTAACACAGTTTCGCCTTAATGAGACTGTGCATATTTCAACAACTAACTTGAAGCAGAGTTCCAGGAGTGCCAGACTAAAATAAACTAAGAGACTTTCATCATCCCTGTGGTTTATTATTGACATTTCGGTTCTCATGGATGACTCATTCAAAGAACTGTTCATTCTGCTGCTGCACGGTTTCAGATCACATCAGAATGGCTCCAGCTAGGTGAGATGAGTGAGAGCCGACGTTCGCATCCTCGGTGGGAATTCCATCATCAGAACCGTTAACTCGGGAGCCGCCGAGTTAAAATGGTTGATATCCGACCGGAAAAGTATCTTGAAACTGAGTTATTCATTGTTGACATCATCCCCTCCATGTAAGTTATTTTTAATGGTTTGTAACGTGCGATAGCACTGGCTGGCTAGCTAGCTAAACCGTTATTGAATAGTTTAGGAATTTCGGGAGTCTAGCCACCAGTTATCTAGCTAGTTATACATAAAGTAAGCAGGCACATTTAGCCGCTGTTAAAGTAAATGTCGATGGTTAGAAGATGATTAGGTACAAATACAGCTTTTTAACTAAGTACCCAACTCGCATCTGCTAGTAGTAGCATGCCAAGCTAAGAGCTAGGTAGGTGATGTGGGCCTGTGTTAATTCGTTTTTTATTCCGAGGTACGCCAGAACTTGTTCGCCAACGTCGGTTAAAGGAGTTAAAAATCCTTCTAATTGACTCGGTATTAAGTCTGTATAAACATGTGAGATACGTGAGGGCTTCACTGAAACATATTTTCTGGAATGTATGTACATTTTTGTGAACTCCTCCCACCCGTGCAAAAGATGGAGGCCCTGGCTTACAAAACGTGTGACACCTCTTTAGTGCAGGATTTTCTCATCCGCTATGCTAATGATAAACCCCATCTTTTTTTTTATCGTTTGTTTGTGTCAAACAAGTGATTCCTCCAAGACAGGATATGCAACATATTCTTGGTGGTGTTCAACATCACGTTTGGCTTTGCCAGCGAGCCTACATCTAGCTTTGACACTAGCGTTTGTTAGTTTCAGGCGAAGCTAACTTTTCTTTTTCCACAAAGCAGACGAGAGGGCCGGGGTTACTAGAGTTCATTACAGTCAGACTGGATGCCAAAACACCAGTTATGCAGACCTTGCAAGTCAACCAGCAATTTCCCAGCGAGATTAATTGTATGCATAGTTACACAATCGTTACTGAGACGGAATCTTCTAGCCAGTTGCTAATGTTAGAGATCACCGTCTAAGTTACTGTATGTAACTTCAGGATTCTAAACGGTGATGTAGCGCAGCTAGCGTTAGACAAGGAATTCTAGCCATGGCGTCCGGTGTGGAACCACAAGTTATATAATCTCTGAAGACCAATAAAGGGGTATCAAAGCAACAAACGCACGTAAACAAAACACCATTCTCATCAATCGTGTTGAATAACTGATGAGGCTTCAACGACCATCACATTTCATGGTTCATATCGTCTGTGTAATTCTTTGCAAGGGATATTTTGAGCATGTGTTTATAGCTGCTGAATGACATGCTAGTTTAAGGAAATAAACGTTGTATCTCTTTAATTAGTCAAGCCAACACTTTGCTTTCTACTTTTTCTTCTACACCCCTTTGTCTTTTGCTTTTCTATCTTCCCCCACTTCTCCCCCCCCTCCCTTCCTCTTTCTCCATGTCCCCCACACCCGCTGTCTTCTCTCACACTTTCCCCCTCTCCCAACATCATTCTTTATTCCTCTCCCTCTCTCCCCTATCTGTTGTCCCCCCCCCCCCCACCACATACTGTTCTTGCCCTCTCTGCCCCCCAGTTAGCCCAGCGTGTAGCAGGCCGACTTGGCTGGGGTGTCATGGCGTTAAAGGAGCGTATGGAGGCGGTGCTTAACGTGGGTCTGCGTGTGCCCAGCATCATGCTCCTGGAGGTGCTGTACCGCTGGGACGTGTCCTCCTTCTTCCAGAAGATCCAGAGGTCCAGCCTCAACAACAACCCCCTGTTCCAGTACAAGTACCTGGCCCTCTACCTGCACTATGTCGGTCAGTAGCTTTGAAAATGTAGAGACATGCTCACACACTTTATATACTCCATCTGACATACACTTTCACACACGTTTTTGTGGGCCGGCTGTGGCTCAGGGGGTAGAGAGGGTTGTCTGTTAATCGCGAGGTTGGCGGTTCGATCCCCGACTCCTCCTAGGTCATGTGCCGAAGTATCCTTGAGCAAGACTCTCAACCCCAAGTTGCTTCCGTTGGGCAGGCCGGCGCCTTGCATGGTAGCTCGCTGCCGTCGGTATGTGTGAATATGAATGGGTGAATGAGAGGCAAACATTGTAAAGCGCTTTGAGTGCCGCTAAGGTAGAAAAGCGCTATATAAATGCAGTCCATTTACACAGATAATACTGCAGCTGTAGTGTAAAGCAGTATTAATGCTGCAGTTGTAGTGTGAAGCAGTGTTAATACTACAGCTGTAGTGTAAAGCGGTGTTAATACTACAGCTGTAGTGTAAAGCGGTGTTAATACTACAGCTGTAGTGTAAAGCAGTACAGTGTTTCCTTTACATTGGCAGCGCTGCTTAAGAATTTTATGAAATATCACAGTCACAATATTATTAATCTGCAGAACTGTCCGCTCCTCGAAACTCACACGAACGGTCTTCTGCTGCTCTCTCTCCGATTGGAGGATGAGCAACTGAACAGTAACAAGATGTCAATCACTCACAATGTTATGACAACTGAAAAAAAAAAACTGTGAAAGTACAGCAGCGGAGCACTTTCTCATCTCCGCTCAGCCTGTCAGTGGACAGGGATAGATCCTCCAGAAAATGTACATTTAACTAGAGCTAACGTTAAGATAGCAATAATTTAGTTTAAATTAATATTCGCAATGTAGTGTTTGTTATGTTGATGGCCAACTCATTATTATTATTTAATTATCGTGACATAGGGTTTCAGCTAGTCTATTAATTTTATCTAGAGCTAGAACTAAACTTTACTCAAGCTAGCTAGACTAGCGAACTCAGTGAATATACCAGTAACGCAACTTCAGTACAGAAAATAAATTCTGATGTTTACTTAAGCTAGGTATGTGTTAAAATATTATTGCTTGTATTTTCAGATGAGTTTGTTAGCTACAATTGTTCCTCCCAGAAGAGAAATATGCCTGATTGCTTCAATGAGGAAGATAGCACTAGTAGTACATTACGATTAAGATAACGAGGAGTCTATTTATGCCCTGAAATCTTGAAGGAAAAGAACCCCCTGCCGCTGCTGAAAGAAATCCTAGAGGAAACACTGCAGTATTAATACTCGAGCTGTAGTGTTGCAGTCCTATTGGCTGCTGTGTGCTGGTAGTGGACAGGGCACACTGGCTTTGTTATGATGTCTTCTCTCATAGGGAGCCAGGAATGTGTGGAATCCACTCTCCACACCCTGCTCTCTTATTCTGGACTGGCTCGCTGGCTGGCTCATTGGTTGGCTGGCTCATTGACTGGCTAGCTGGCTGATTAACTGGCTGTCTAACAGTAGCGTGCTGTTATTTATCTTATCTTCCCCCTGATAAGAAGTGTCTTCTCTCCAATAGGACAGGACAGGCAGTGTAAATTAATTCTAAGCTTCTGGTCTACCGCAGCATATCTGTGTACCTGCTGACAGGACAGTCTCTGACCAGGCTAGCAGCAGGTCTAGTTAGTGTTCTACAGCAGGTCTAGTTAGTGTTCTACAGCAGGTCTAGTTAGTGTTCTACAGCAGGTCTAGTTAGTGTTCTACAGCAGGTCTAGTTAGTGTTCAACAGCAGGTCTAGTTAGTGTTCTACAGCAGGTCTAGTTAGTGTTCTACAGCAGGTCTAGTTAGTGTTCTACAGCAGGTCTAGATAGTGTTCTACAGCAGGTCTAGTTAGTGTTCTACAGCAGGTCTAGTTAGTGTTCTACAGCAGGTCTAGTTAATGTTCTACAGCAGGTCTAGATAGTGTTCAACAGTACTGTTGTCACAGTACCAACATTTCAGTAGTCGATACCAATACCAGTGAAATGTCACAGTACTCTCACTGTTACTGAACAACTCATTTGTTGACTGTCACAATCACCTACAATATCTAAGGCTGTCGCCTACCTATGACAACAACAACATGAATACAATCACAATGCATGTAGGCCTAAATGCAAACAATGTGTGTGGACTGAGTGTAGGCATTCAGCGAACTCAGCATATGACGTAGAGCTCAAAAATATGAATCTTGACTTGAACATAATTTATAAGAAGTAGAAAGCGTGGATTCAACACTCTTCATGGGGCTCTTGAGATGTTGGTCACGCTACAAGCACAAAACGTAAATATACATCCCAAACTCCAAAACCCATTTTGGAAAACCTGTGGTGCCGTATCCTTTCGTATGCCCCAGTATTAGGTATTGCATTTGCAGTCTGCTGCAAACCATAAAGGACATGAACGGTGACGTTTACCATGTGATTTCCGCCATTTCCGAAGAAACAATGGCCGAAAAATGTTAAGACCATTTTGACAGATTAATGGGACGGCGATCATCCCTAACTTTAAGTACTTCTTCACACCTCTGTCCAGTTGGTGTTGAGTGTGCATATTCATTAGCTATTGTCTCGTCTTTGATCTCATATGCATAACCTCATTGTCAAGTTAGCTTTTGGCTAGCCATCGCACTGGTGGGCTATATCATAGATAGCACCCCGCAAAATGTCACCGAAACTCTTTAGCAGCCAGTTTAAGCCCATGCAGGCCATAAGGAAGGTTCAGGCCAGGCTACAGCAGGTCAATAGAGTTCTGGTCATTTCTTCTATATGGTTTTGTCACATTTCAATGGTAATTGTCTAATTTAGTAAATAACATTGTTCACGTTTGTCTATTTAGGCACAATGGCCTGATTGTAGAGGCGTTCACGTGAGAAAGTGACCGCGCGGTCGGTGCGCGCTCTTATAAATGCATCATCTTGAAACTTGTTCTGTAAAATAATTCACTAAAAATGACAGGTAATACATATATTATGGCAAAACTTTGATGACCGTGTCCGTCGAAATGGTGGACAACAAGGAAGTGTAACGCAACCTCTGATGCACACTGTGTGTGTGTGTTTTGTCGTCTGTATGAATATGTACTCTGACCTTTGTGTGTGTCTGGGCTTAGTGGACTTGGCTGAAGATGGTGATGAAACAATGAGTTGAGTACGTGCTGATGGTCACTCTGACCAGAGCAATACCGCACAGTTGACTGAACCTTTGAAGGGGGAGACAGACAAAGAGGGGAGGGGGTGAGAAATGAAAGCTGGATTCTATTTTGTCTTTGTCTATCTCTAGATTTGTGAGTCTCAGAAATTAACCCATCTTTAGCTCATCTGCTTTTGATACTTTTTCACTCTGTCACACAATCTGCCCTCTTTCTATGGCAAATGTGTGTCGGAATACTGTGTTTTAGTAGAGCGTTTTAGTGTGTCCTATTGGTGTTCTTGTTTCACATGAACCCTGGTGTGGATCTGTGGGCGGACACAGCTAATCTGGGGAGATTGGCCGGAGAGTGGCAGCCGGCAGTTTAACTGTTTTGCCGACAAGCAAACGAAACTACTGGACCAAGACACATTTGGAGAGAGAGGGAGAGACAGAGAGGGGGGGGGGGGTGCTTTTTAGTTAACGACAGGAAATTGAGATAGAGGGATTTCTGTGACAGAGAGAGAAATAGAGGGAGTGCGTGTCTGTGCTTCTGCGTTGTGTGGTCGGAGACTAGCCAGTGACTGAGAGACCAGACGAGTCCAGAGGCACATAAGCCTATTGACAGGGCTGGCCGGCAGAATATAGCGCTTTAGATGACATAAGCAGCTACACACACACACACGCACAGTAGGGGAGGATAAAGCTGCCCCACTTGCAAATCTCTAATCTCTGCTTCTCGCCACCCTGGCACTGTCAGTGACATCCTCTCACACACACACACACACACCATTTGCGCTGCAGACAAACAGGGGTGATCATTGTTGAATGGGCGGGTGGATGAAGGGATGGTGAGGTCTGCGGTGAAAGGTCTGTGACTGTCTGCTCGTGTCTCGAGTCACCGCCGGTCTCCAGGTTCTATCCCGAGTCTAGAGCTACCGATTGCACCTGGTCTCGCCCATGCTGTGTGGTTTCCCTGTCCGACTGGTGTCCCTGCTGGTCTCTCTCCAGGTTATATCCTGAGCCTGGTGCTCCTCACCCTGCCCAGGCAGCACCTGGTCCGCCTCTACCTGTACGTCCTCACTGCCCTGCTGCTGTTTGCTGGACACCAGGTCTCCAGGTCAGACACGCATCACACACACACACCAACACCTAACACACCTAACACACGCACAACACACACGCACACACCTAACACACGTCACCTAAACACGCGCACACACGCATCACCTAAACACACACTCTCAAGGCACCTAACACATGCTCATGTCAGCTAACACACGCACACATCACCTACCACACATGCACATCACAATAAAGCATACACGCCCATCATACACACACACACACACACAGTGACAGCTAGTGTGTTGTGTTCTAGGGACTATGTCCGTAGTGAGCTGGACTCGGGCTATGAGGGCCCTCTCTACCTGGAGCCCCTGTCCATGAACCGCTTCACCACCGCCTTGATCGGTAAGAACACACACACACCTGGACGCACACACTCGCCCTTGACACACACACACGCGCCTGGACACACACACACACGCCTGGACCCAAACACATGCCTGGACACACACACAGTAACACACGCACACCTGGACACACGCACACAACAACAACACGCGCCTGGACGGACACGCACACAACAACACACACGCCTGGGCACACACTCGTGCGCCTGGACCCACACACATGAGGTGTAATACGTGTCACCGGTTAATATGCAAAGGGATCAGTAGCGCCTGCACAATGATATCAAACCTCTGAACGCACGCGAGAACTTTACATTGACTTACAATGGACACGGGCGTTCACACACACACGTCACGCAGGCGTCACACTGGCGATGTGCACACATATTTTATTGACGTGTGAACAACGTGTACGTGTTGTGTACACTACACCTGACATACGCCTCAAATACACCAGACCTACGCCTACGGTAACACTACGCCTGACTGTTTGATAGATATCTAGGCGTGCGCACAGGCAGGGGTCATGTGTGCTTCGCATACTGACACATAGCGCAGCGCACAAACCGCTGCGCACACCTGCCCGCCTAGACGCGTGACCTCTTTCGGTTTGGGTTGGAATAGGTTTCATCAAGGGATCGCTTGTTTCCAAATTAGTTCTGTGCCACTACGATGAACATCCTCACTAGAAGCGCAGATCCATTTTCCCTACTCGTTGTCCGATTATTAACTTGCCTTGGGTCAATGTGTTATTCATGTTTGTGTTGTTAGCCGGTGATTATTGCCTACTACGATTTTAGCACGGTGGATGCGAGTCCAGCCATGGATTGTTTGTTTAACCCTCGTGCTGCCTTCGGGTCACATGACCCAAAGGTTCATAACGAATCATCGTTGTGTTTACCCAATTTTACCCAATACAAAAACAAATTAAAATAATTTTCTTTTAACCTTTGCAATGTGGGGGGTCTGAGACAGCCCAACGGTTAAAAGAATATGCTTCACTTTGTCTTTGTATGCGGTAAATCTGTCGCAATACGAAGGTGGGTCACAATGACTGATGGGTCAGAATGACCCGAAGATAACACAAGGGTTAAGCCTGTGAACGACTGAAAACTAATGGCACAAAACCAATTTCTAAAAAGCGATGTAATCCGTGCCAAAAGATCAGCAGGTGTTGCTGCGCTGCGCTGGATGGAGAAGCACACGTCACCTGCGTGTGCGCACGCCTAGATATCATCAAACTGTAAGACTTAGGGCCTCATGTACTAACGCTTTTGCGACCAGATTGCATTTTTTTGTGTCGGTGTGGAATGATTGAAAGAGAGAAGGAGGCCCATTCAATTGCACGTTTAAATGACATATTGACCCAAGGTATGTTAATTTTCGGACAATGGCTCTGCGCTACTAGTAATGAGGATGTTCATCGTAGCACAGAGCGAATTCGGAAACTAATTTGATCACACACGCCTGGACGCACACGCACACACACCTAGACACACACGCCTGGACACACTCGCGCATCAACACACACGGCTGAACACGCATACATCAACACACGCACCTAGACACACACACGCGTGGACAAGCTCACACACACACACACACCTGAATACTCTCACATGGACACAGCTGCTTGAACACACACGCCTGAACGGTCTCACCGGAAGACACTCACACTTCGACACACGCAAGTACACAGTTACTTATAAAACTCTGAACACACACCGTATTGTCACCACCAACCCGGCAGTCTGGTATGGGTGCACAAACACCCACTAGCACAAACATCTCACAAAACAGGTGACGGCGCCATATGCACCAGGCTGGATGGCCCTCTAGCTAACCATCCTCCCCCCCTCAGGTCAGCTGGTGGTGTGCACCCTCTGCTCCTGCGTCATGCAGACCAAGCGCATCTGGCTGTTCTCAGCCCACCTGCTCCCCCTGGTGGCCAGGCTGTGCCTCGTCCCTCTCGAGACCATCGTCTTCATCAACCGCTTCTCCATGATCTTCACAGGCCTGGAGGTCTTCTACTTCCTGGCCTCCAACCTGCTGGTGCCCTACAACCTGGCCAAGACGGCCTACCGCCAGCTAGTACAGGTACAGAGCATGACTGTAGTAATGCCTACAACATGCCACAGGGCAGTACAGAGCATGTAGCAATACTGTAGAAATAATATAATACTGTAGTTCTACTGTAGTAATAGTTATACTGAAGTAATAATACTGTAGAGTCTTTGTATCATTCTATCATTTCATATCCGACTTCAAATCCAAAATCTGAACCAACAACGACCTGTTATTTCTTTGTTCGTTTACAAATCCAAAATCTGAACTAAGAACAGGCTGTTTTTCATGGTTTTGAGTTTGTTCTGAGAAAGAAAAACATGAGAAAGAGATTTTTGTTGTCTCTGATTTGTTGTCATTTAACATTTCTGATATGTTGTGTCCTGGAAGTTTTTTACACAGTAGGCAAGTTTAACATACCCAGGATATCTTACCGTGCTGGCTTCTAACAACCACAATCACATATGAGGTGTCACGACACTTGTTATTAACTTGTTAAGCTATGAGCGTATTTACGTAAAAGGAGCAGTGTTTCCATCATATGACCAAGTCTACCAGAGCCACATATTTTACACAAGATGAGCAAACTGTAACATTAAACAAATACGAAGAATGAAAAAATATCATCCAGACTAAAAGCAACACAGTTGCTACCAAGGGCAGGAAGGAAAGCTGGCAAAATAATTGCAGACTGTGAATGCATACATTTATAGGCTTATCGATATTGCTGCCTCATCGTTAATGGACAAGTAGATATGACTTTAATTACGATTGTGTATTCCATCAAATTGTGTTGCATAGATGTATTCTCAGCTGGAACCCCAGCAGCTGCAACCCAGCTGTGTTAAACCCCAGCTGTGTTAACCCCAGCTGTGTTAAACCCCAGCTGTGTTAAACCCCAGCAGTGATAAACCCCAGCTGTGGTTTAAGCCCCAGCAGTGTTGAACGGTCTTGGGACTTGGGCCGAATCCCAATACTCTGTCTTCCCCCTACCCCTTACCCCTAGCCCTTAGTTTTGCGCGTTCCCGTGAGAGTAAGTGGTGTCCCAATACTCTTTTTGATCGAGGGCTAGGGCTAAGACGAAGGGGTATACACCCCTTAAAACCAAGTGAGCTCTGGAGCTTACTTGAAACCAAGGGGTATGTGAATACTGCGCTACCTGCTACAATGGTGTACATATCATCCAGAGAGTCCCATAAATGTAATATTTTCGGCTGAAATAATTGTTAGAAAAATTATGGCAGTCTTGTTTTGTGCTTTACACAGTCCTGTACATATGTATTTGCAACCATGTTCTTAATGGAAACGTTTTAAAAAATCGCTAGTTTGCTACGCTAACGTTACATTGCTGATTTGCACAACAGTCCCGCATTTCTCTTATTTGCCTTGAATGGACTCCATGCATGTCTACTGTTTTAATTAAACTCCATTAGCAGCGAATTTCAAACAAATTTCGTTTTATATCAGTGCATAACACTACTTGCTTTGGAGACATTGATATACGTAACCGTAACCAAGTGGTGTCTCATTTCATAGGGCTATATAGAACTTACCCATAGACATAAGGGCTAGGGGTAAGGCGTAGGGGTAAGACAGAGAATTGGGATTCGGCCTAAATATAGAACAAAAAGAAAAACATATTTCATACCTGTAAGTAAGGAGGCTTACTGATCAAGGCTTTAATGCTTTTATCAGTCTGTTTTAGGATATCAATATACAAAGGCCTATAGAACAATGAAATTGCTTAAAAATAGCTTGAAGCCGACACAGTACACCAGGAGAATGAAAATCCACTGAGAATCTATAGCCATGTTACCACCAGAACTCATTGCATTTCCACCTCAGAAACCGCGGCCTACATTGAGTTCTGGGGAGCACAAAGCAGGAACATTCTTCTCTGGGATGGTACTGTCCAAAACACAGGAAATTTTGGGTGGGGCTTGCTGAGCTGAACATTTCTGATTTGCGAGTTTTCGCAACAGCATAAGATTCCATTAAGGTGTACTGAGGGTGTCGTCTCTCCAGGTGTAATGAGTGTTTGGTCTCTCCAGGTGTAATGCGTGTTTGGTCTCTCCAGGTGTAATGCGTGTTGGGTCTCTCCAGGTGTAATGCGTGTTGGGTCTCTCCAGGTGTAATGCGTGTTGGGTCTCTCCAGGTGTAATGCGTGTTTGGTCTCTCCAGGTGTAATGCGTGTTTGGTCTCCAGGTGTAATGCGTGTCTGGTCTCTCCAGGTGTAATGAGTGTGTGGTCCCTCCTCTGGTGTCTCCAGGTGGTGGAGGTGTACGGTCTCCTGGCCCTGGGCATGTCTCTGTGGAACCAGCTGGTGCTGCCGCTGCTGTTCATGTGCTTCTGGCTGGTCCTGTTTACCCTGCAGATCTACAGCTACTTCAGTACAAGGGACCAGCCCACCTCCAGAGAGAGGCTGCTCTTCCTCTTCCTCACCAGGTACGTCTCTGTGTGTGTGTGTGAGGTGAGTGCGTGAGAAGGTTCGAGGGAGGTAGAACAGCCAGACAGAATGCTCCTTCTAATTGTGCGTGTGTGTGTGTGTGTGTGAGCAGTATTGCAGAGTGCTGCAGTACTCCCTACTCCCTGCTGGGCCTGGTGTTCACCGTGTCCTTCATCGCCCTGGGCGTCCTCACCCTCTGCAAGTTCTACCTGCAGGGCTACCGGGCCTTCATCAATGACAACACCATGCACAGGTACCAGTGTGTGTGTGTTCCTTGGTGAAGTTGTTGTCTACATGACGCGTGTGTGCGTGTGTCGCTAATTCTCTCCTCCCCCTCTTCTCTCTCCCCCCCCCCCCCCCCCCCTCCAGGGGGATGACTGAGGGCATCACCCTGCTTATCCTGGCCGTGCAGACGGGGCTGATAGAGCTGCAGGTCATCCACAGAGCCTTCCTCCTCAGCATCATCCTCTTCATCGTGGTGGCCTCCATCCTGCAGTCCATGCTGGAGATCGCTGACCCCATCGTCCTGGCTCTGGGGGCCTCACGGGACAAGTACGACACGCGCACACACTCTCTTTCTCTCTCACTCTCTTACAATCACTCATCTTCCTCTCTCTGCTTGTGTGTGTGTGTGTGTGTGTGTGTGTGCGCGCGTGTGTGTGTCCAGGAGCCTGTGGAAGCACTTCCGTGCCGTGAGCCTGTGTCTGTTCCTGCTCATCTTCCCTGCCTACATGGCCTACATGATCTGCCAGTTCTTCCACATGGACTTCTGGCTGCTCATCATCATCTCCTCCAGCATCCTCACTTCGCTGCAGGTACACACACACACACACCTACGCACGCACGCTCACTCATTCAACACCTCTCACGCACCAGGGCTCTACAATGTGAGTATTTTACAAGCGCAGTCTGCAAAAAAAAAAAATCTAACAACCTACCGTAATCTATTCCCCCTCCCCCCATATTTTCATTTAGGAGCGCATGTACTCCTTCAGAAAAAAGTTTGCGCAGGGCCTTGCACACACGCTTGCTCACTTACCCGCACTCATTTACTCTCTAACACACGCTTACTCCCTCACTCAGTCACTCACACACACACGCCTACACTCTATGACCAAACACAGTAATGTCATGCCGTAGTTATACTATATTAATAAGTAGGACTTCAGAAGTAAATTGCAGTACTGCCCCCCGCAGGTCCTGGGCACTCTGCTCATCTACATCCTCTTCATGGTGGAGGAGTTCCGCAAGGAGCCCGTGGAGAACATGGACGACGTGATCTACTACGTGAACGGCACGTACCGGCTGCTGGAGTTCCTGGTGGCGCTGTGCGTGGTGGCGTACGGTGTGTCGGAGACGGTGTTCGGGGAGTGGACGGTGATGGGCTCCACCATCATCTTCATCCACTCCTACTACAACGTGTGGCTGCGCGCGCAGCTGGGCTGGCAGAGCTTCCTGCTGCGGCGGGACGCCGTCAACAAGATCAAGTCCCTGCCCACCGCCTCCCACGCGCAGCTGCTCAACTACAACGACATCTGCGCCATCTGCTACCAGGTAGGGCAGCACCAGAGGGGGTGGAGGGCTGGGGGGGGTGGAGGGCTGGGGGGGGGGGGGGGGTGGAGGGCTGGGGGGGGGGCAGGAGATAGTTAGGGGGGGGAGGAGAGGGTGTAATTGTAGGGTGGCATGAAGGCGTGGGGGGATGGTGTAACCCGAAGCCACCATGCATTATTTTAACATTGTGGTTTAAATAATGCCAATAATAATAATATAAATATTATTGAATGAAATCTACTATAATGTAAAAAAATACATATTTTGCCATGGGGAGTTTGCGGTGGCAAGTTTTTTTGGCCTCCCGTTGGATCTGCCAATGCTACCTCTTCGGGGGGTGGCTGTGTCTTTAGGTGGGGTGTCTAACTGTGTGTGTGTGTGTGTGTGTCCCAGGATATGAAGTGTGCGGTCATCACACCCTGCAGCCATTTCTTCCACGCCGCCTGTCTGAAGAAGTGGCTCTACGTCCAGGAGACCTGCCCCCTCTGCCACAGCCAGCTCAAGAGCCAATCACAGCCCGTTCCCCCTGCCCCCGCCCCCGCCAATCACAACCCGGCAGAGGTGGGGGAGGCGGTGCCATCGGCAGGCGGGGCTGAGAAGCTTCCGGTAGAGGGAGGGGGAGGAGAAGGAGGCAGCATGGACAACTCTGCTACTGCCCCTGGACCAGCCCCTGATACCCTGGCTGATGCCCCCCAGGTGCCCCTGCCCCCCCCAAGCCCTGAGCAGGGGGGGGAGGAACCTCCCAGTGGGAAGGAGGATCCCTCCGGTAGTGACTCCTCCCACCCTGAGTCTACAGTCACGCATCCCGAACCCTCATTGGATAACGCCACGTCAGACGGCCAAATCATTGGTCCGTCGCTGGGACAGGGCGTGGCAGATGTCAACCACACTCCCGGAGCAACCCCTCCCCCTGACGTTCCGGCTGAGCCACAGTCTCCGCCCCCCTGAACCCATACCCCTTGCCCCTCCCAGAAACACTCCATGCCCCTCCCCCCTCCTCCCTCTTGGATACATACCTTTCATGGTTCAGTTAAATACATTTCATCATAACTTGGTTAACATTTCATCGTGGTTAAGTTGACAGTTTATGGTTAGGTTTGATTTTGGTGTCATGGACCTGTCTGGCTATAACAAGACCTTCAGATGCCATAGTGGACCTTCAGAACCTGTTTCTGGACAACAAAGTTCTGAGCAGTTTGGTTATGTAGACATGCTGAGACACAAATACACACAAACACATTGGATGGGGGTTGTCATTTTCCCGAGGAAGGAGTTTGTTTCCATGGACACACAAAGTAGATTGTAATAAGAAAATGTATCATGGTACTCTGGACCCACAACAGTGTGTCGCAAAGTGAGGGTTCTAGAACACTGTCAGTATTCCCGATCACCAGGGATGTCTGTCTGGTGAGGGTTCTCGAACCCACGACAGTGAAACATGTCACAGTAGCCAGCTCACCTCTTTGCCACCCTAACCCTACCCCTGACTTCTGCCCTGCTCCTCTCTCCCTCCCCTGGACGCTTCTGGAAAAGAGAAGGCGGGGCGGGCCCCCGGGTTGGCGCCTGCTTTTCATTGGCTGCGTGGACGGACATGGACCCCCCCCCCCCCGCGCGCGGAGAGCAGACCTAGCATTCAATGTAGAAGCTTTACGCACGCTTAGGACTTGCACGAAGTCACCGCCGCCTGGTAGCCATACCAACCCTGTTTTCATCGAACGTCTGTCTTTCTATGGATGTGTCCTGCCACCTGCATTTGCACTAACGTCACCTATGGCGATGCTCCAAAGTCTGTGTCAGGTACCAAATACTTCTGGTGTGTATGAGACCCCAACCCCCCTCTTATATAAATGTGTGTATATATACCCGACGTTCATACATGGAGGGGAAAAAAGTTTTGATAATCAAATCTTACCATGCAGTATTGCAGCTGCTTCTTCTCCCCTGGTATGAAGCGTTGCCGGGCTCGTGTGAACTCTCCAGTGCCCTCAAGAGGTAGGAGGGGGAGGGGCCCGGACGCGGACGCAGGCGGGAGCGAATCACTGGCCTTTCGTTTCAACAGTATTATTTTAACTTTGGCTGCGGTTTTGAGAATGAATACATGTTAACCATGTAGGATCGAAACCTACCAAATGCTTCTTGTTTAAAATTGTATTCGTAGCAATTTGTCTGGATTTTCACAGTTTGAAGGTTTCTTAAGACGAGGCTGCAATGGGAGTTTGAATAATAAAACTGTTTCACTTGCTTTTAAACGTTATCTGAATTTGGAGGACTTGATTGGACAAGCCTTGCAATTTAATTCTGTGTTAATAGTTTTGTTATGGTCTGTTTTATTTCCTCTTTTTGTATTATGGGAGAAGGTTGCTAGTCTGTGAAGGCAGACCACCAGCATCCATCACTGTCTGATAGGAGGTTTGACTGGTGTCGCCTTGGTAACAAGCTGAATGTCTGTAATAAAAAGAACCATCCAATTTGAATGTTTTGAGTCTGTCTATTTAGCTTTTCTCACAAGTGTCATTTATCTCAGAACACAGTCCTGACTAAATAAAAGGTCAAATAATTAACGTGAAGGGATCGGTAGTCCTAACACAGACGTACAATGCGCACATACACAAACATGATTTAGGAAGGCTTGAATATTTGACAGGTAGCAGACAGACCAGCGTGTCGTTTCTAGGGACGAACACACGGTGGATACCTTTCCTCACATTTGGTCACCCAGCCGTTCCACTTACACATGTGAAACACTGTCCACGAGGGGGAGCCGCGCACCATACTGACAGCACAGCACGCGCTGCAGACAGAAGTATACCGCGCTCCAACTCAACTATTGCAGTATTACTTACTTGGCTGATATTAAGTCTTTTTCATCTGCGATTTCTTTGACACATGGGAAAAAACACTTAAGTTCCGCATTAATGAGAATATGGTACCAAATGTTTGTCAGCATATTCGTAAATATACCCTACCTCTTGTCCGGAAAGCAACAATCCAAAGAGCCGCGTGCGCATACAATTATTCACGCAAACGTAGGTCAATATTTAAATGATTATTCTTAAGACAACCATCCTGGAGATTTGATTCGATATGTTGACTGCGGGGTATCAAGATGATGAATAACGATGAAAAGACAAATTTGCGCAATCCGATAATTTACGTATGATTTAGGCATAGACCCACAGGCCTACACTCCTCAAAACCAAGCTCTGCTCAAGAAGGCTCTTACAGCCTACAAGTCTCCTGGGGTCACCGACCGTTTGGTTTGCTCGGTAGGACTTATGAACAGAAATACTAGCAACATAAACAGATTCTTTAAAAAAACAACCGTCTTATCCCCTAGTGGATGCTTTTTCAGATAATCGCGCGTTATTTATAGTCGTGTGGCTCTTTATAATTTTTCATTCCGTGTGTGTGTGCGTGTGAGTTTGTGATAGAGAGTTATGTGTGTTTGGGGAAGGGAGTTAGAATATATAAATACCAATGTTCATACCCAGTGCATGGATGGTTTCATGGGGAAGCGGGAGGGGAGGGCTGTCAATCATAAAGAAATGTAACTGTCTAAAACCACGCGACTTTTGTTTTAGGGACTAGAATGACTTTCACGGTAATTTTGCTTGCTTCTAGAGGTTCTGCACATGCTCCTTTCTGATCTCGTTCATGCGGGTTTAACGTCTGCAAGAAGGCCTGTTTAACCTCTCCTTGATCGCTGCGTTTAACTTGGTGCCATGGGCTACGGCTTCTCTTATCCTGTTGCCTTTGGCGATAATCATTCATCTTATCCCCTTTCCACTTCCTCGTGCAGCCTGCGAGATTTGTAGCAGGCTCGCTCTTTTCAACATCAACGCACAGACACTCATAATCATCGTTTGAATCAAGGTCATGTTGTTTTGAAATGTAAATTTACGATAAAAAGGCTAAGGACCCCCTTCACGTGGCCTGTCAATAATCAATATTAACTGCAGAGTGGACCTGTAGTTCGATAGTTGTCCTGCAAGATTTTAAGTTGTCTGTTTTATTTATAAATACAGCATTTGTGTGCAAGTGTGAAAGAATAAAGTTATGTTTAATTATATCCGTCCAGGGTGCTTCTCATTAACAGAAGCAACCGAGAGAGGAGCCTGTTAATTTTACGCATTGTCATTTCGAGTTAATTATTGTTATTGTCACTGCACGCATAGTGTTTGTCTACCGGTTTGTCTTGCGGGTTCTATGCAGTCCAGTTGTAGCCGCAAACATGTTTTTCTTTGTGATGAATGTTTTCTACTATATGGAAATAATAATTGCATATCTGTCCAAACAATAGTTTAAAAAAAGAAGAAAAATTGTCCGACACCACAGGCTCCACTAAAATCTATAAACTCCAAAATAACTAATTCAGAAAATATGTTGGTTGCCGTGATAAATTTAGTAGCCTGATGTACGCCCTAGAAGGATATGGTCACTTTTTTTGAAATAACGGCACGCTATTAATCTCATGTAGGCCAATTTAAATATTATCTCACTCTAAAAAACAATAGCCAACAATCAGGAAATAAATATGAGCAATTTTCTATTACATTTTAACAAGATAGTACATCAAATAAATACGACTATATTTGATAGTTGGCCAGTTGTCTATAAGACCAACAGGCCTACGTGATATAGTCTTACGAATATAACGTGATATGAATTTAAAAATATTTTCAAAGGGAAGGCTAAGTAATGTCGACGCTCACAGGTAGAAATGTAAAACTTCCTATTTTACTCAAAAGTTCTAGAACAGGTCATGGGTCAGCACTAAGGCCCTTTATCGTAACTTGTCCACAAAAACCGCTCCAGAAAGAAATTAGCCCCTGCACTCTGACGCACGTCGTATGAAAGTCCATGGGAATCGTGTTACAGGTCATTATTTCCTATATGCCTTGAGTTGCAAGTATGAGCTATATATTTTGACCATATATCGGTCCTTCGCAACAGAAATTATTCAAACCCTAGGCTACATCTTGACAAAAATTCTTAAACTCGTACAGGATCGACCAGCATGTTCAATTTTAAACTGAACTTGTTGTGCAGCGGGGTAGGACTTAGACCGAGACCGGTTCGGGCGCTCTCTGGCGAGTTCCGCGGCGGGGTCGGGGAGATAAAGGCGGAGGGCTGGCCCCCACTCGGATTCTAATGAGGTGAGAGGAGCCGTGGTTGGGCGGTTCTGACTCTAGGTTCGTCTTTGTCTGGGGCGGACCGCCTCCCTCCCCTCTTGTCCCTCCCCTCCTGTCCCTCCCTCTTGCTCTCCCTCCGGGGCTGTGCGCTCGTGTTGAGTTCTCAGAGATAGTCAAGTAGGATTCCTCTGGGAAGCAACACAAATCACTCCCATCTGAACAAGAGGAACAACTCTGGATCTTCACATCGGGGCCCTCCTTCTGTTCTTGTCCAATATCTTCTATTCATTTCCCTGTTTTTGACAGGGAGATCTCTAAGAAAAGCGGAAAACAAAGGAGACAGAGAAGGAATAGAGGACTTGTCAAGGATGGTGACATCTGATCTAAAGCTTTAGTTGATCCTTTTCTTTCTTCGGCTGACACCAGAGAGCTCTTGGAGTAGCCGGGTATACCCACAATACAGGAGGGACAGTGTCTAGCCCTCCTCAGAGATCTGGCTCATCTGTCTGTGCCGCTTCGCTCCGGGCTTTTTTACTCTCGTTTCAACAGTAACATTTTTTTATATATATTTTTGCCTTAGAGTCATTTGGATTCAGATAACTTTTTTTCTCACCTCCTTTTAGTTGTCTTTTTCTCGTTCTGTGTGGAAAAAAATACACGCTGTCATTGGCATCCACGCGGACGCCAAACTCTCACGCACCCACGTTGTTGTTACCCCCCCCCCCCCCTTATTTACCTGTGATCAGAGAAAACGGAATTTTGGACCGTGGAAAAAACTGAGGGGACCAACGATTATTTCATGTTCGGGATTCAGGAGAGCATCCAGCGGAGCGGGAGTAGCCTGAAAGAGGAACCGCTTGGCTCCGGGATGAACGCCGTCCGGACATGGATGCAAGGAGCTGGGGTGCTGGATGCAAACACGGCCGCTCAGAGGTAAGGAGCCCGGGACGTCAGCATCCGCGTCCCCGGGGCGAGGACCTATGGGGTCCCACCGGCGCACGCGGATGGTTCACGGGTCAGCCTCTGTTTTGGGAGACAAGAAGACGGAATTTTCAAGGGACCGTTTTTTGCACCCTCTGCCTCATTTGACGGTGCTTTTGTCCAGTCGGAATGTAGCATTTTATTTATAAGTTTTCCTCCAGTGATAGCGGAGCTGTATAGCCTCACCGCTGAACAGTCTATTAAGAGTTGGAAAGCCCTCACGAGGACTTTACCGTCAACTGGATTTGCAGCCAGCCGCAAATGGATTGTTTACTGAGACAAAACTGCTGAAATAATATTAGACCTAAGCTTAAAAAAAAAAAAACTACGACAGTGATGGCAGTAATATTACAATTAGGCTATGGCTCTCTGTATTATTTAAACGAAGATTTTTTCCAACCTAGCAGGATGAATAGACTAAAAAAACACAGAAAATATTTATTTGAGAATGATGCACAAATAATAACAAAGCTTTGACTAAAATATATGAATTTGTATTTAATTTTCTGACATTTCAGTGTAAATAATGTGTGGGTTAACCGCAGAAATATTTTCAAAGTTTCGTATTTGGCCTATAAACAAATCTGTTTTAGTGAATAGTTTATATTAGCCAAGCTGTTTAACACACCGCTATCGCCCGCCTATCTGTCCGCAGTGGACTGGGTCTTGCCCGGGCACACTTTGAGAAGCAACCGCCTTCAAATCTTCGGAAATCCAACTTCTTCCACTTCGTTTTGGCTCTGTACGACAGACAAGGACAGCCCGTGGAGATTGAGCGGACTTCTTTCCTCGGTTTTGTTGAAAAGGAAAAGGTGAGTTGTTCATTTGAGATTTGTCACATTTGACCAAAAAATACAAACTTTGCTGCTCATACATTTTACCCTTGAAACCATATGAATGCCCAAGTATTAAATAATTTATCATGATGTTCTTCAGCTTAATAAATTAGACATTATTGTGCTAATAGGTGGGCTATTTTTCTTAGATTTGAGTTTTTTAGACCTAATAATAATGGTTATAATATTTATTAAAATCCAATAATGAAAAGTGGGCCTATTTGTATATTAACGGTGGTATAAAGTGTAGGCCCTATTTAGGTTATTATGACTATAATGGCAGTTTAATGGCAGACTATATGAGTTTATTGCCTAGATGTTTAACCTATTTCTATTTATATAGATATACCTTAGACATTCATGTCAGCGTGTGCATGGTCAGATTGTATTTTGTTGACAGACGTTTTACAATTTCTCTTCTTTTTTTACTGAAGAGTAGGAAAAACACACACGAAAACAGAAAAATACAAACCCGCAGGAATCTAATTACCAGGGCCGGTTCCGGAGAGAACAGACCATTGTTGATACTGGTGAATTTAGAATGAATAGCCTGGGCTACATAAGAATATCTGTGTAGGGTTTTATCACCTCCTGTAGCCACATGCTTGGTGACCACGTTTGTTCGCAATTAGAGTTGAATAGCTCAGAACCCGCATGGACACCCACACTACCAGAAGAGAACTCGTGTTGTCAGGCGTTAAACTAATATAGGCCTAGTAACTTTAAATGTTTGCATGGTTTTTCGTTAGCTGCTCATCTCTGCGTTTGTGTAATATCTTACACTGACGCCTCTTATAATGTTGTTTTACAACCGGTGCTTGTTTAGGAAACAACCGGGGAGAAAACCAACAATGGCATACACTACCGACTACAGCTCCTCTACAGTAACGGTAAGTCATAATCCTGGTCCGGTTCATCACTTAAGGCTGTCATGTGTTGTGAGTTTACGCGCGGTGCCTTCCAGGGATAACGGAAAGGCCTGGCCGGTGCCCAGTAAACTCGGACAGTCCACGCTGGTTTAGTGTTGACATAAGTACCGACATTACAGACAGAGGCTGCAGACTCTGACATCGTTTCTCTATTACAATAAATGATACCCATGCCTGACCACGAGAGAAATATAAAACTGGAATAGAGATTTGTGTTAGGCCTTAGGAATCATTAAGTGGATAGATAGATTGTGTTAATAAGATTGCTCGTCATTGAATACAACGGGAGCTGTGTTTCTAGAGCTTGTGTTGACGTTTATCGTGAATACATATCTACCTCCCCTGTAAAAAGCGTTGATTCCCTTTTTGCTATATTTGTATCATACGCAAAACACCAAATGGAGACAAAACACAAAAAAGTTTTTTAGGTTGCTGCGTTTTTGGGTCGCTGTGTTGAGGTGTGTTGTAGATGTCTTTGCGGTGTGCTTTTTACTTTCAGTAAAGTTAATGGTGGGGTCCACATTGCAATTGATCTGGGGAACTCTTAATTGATTCTGAACAGTTGAGCTGAGGCCAGCTATGTTTTTAGCTTGTTATTGTTATTTGGTGAAATTGATGATTACGCCTAGTTGTCAGGCCTCCTTATAAATAGCTAAATGGCTAGGCCTATAATATCACTTAAATCATTTTGCTTGCAGAAAACGAGACATCTACCAGCTATCTGGAACATTATCATTTACAGTGTGCTAATAACTGTTATTTTATAGCAATCAGTAAGTTTTATTATGTTTTGAAGTCGAGCTAATAACAGATTATTCAATCTAAAATAACAGCACATTTTGAGAATGAAATACAAAGATTTGCATGAGTCTTGTGGGATTTTTGGCATGTTCATAAAATTACAAATGTTGGTTGCAAATTAAATATTTGACATTTGAAAATTTATTTTGTAAGATACAATATCAAACTGTGTATCACTATGTTGGTTTTGTAAGGCTAACCTATTTAGTGTTTACATTACATAGAGGAGGAATGTGTGTTAATATTCAAATAAAATCAGTAGAGTTACCAGGACCCTTGTTGTCCAGTTTCAGCTAATGTCTCTATCCCCCCCCCCTCTCTCTCTCTCTCTCTCTCTCTCTCTCTCTCTCTCTCTCTCTCTCTCTCTCTCTCTCTCTCTCTCTCTCTCTCTCTCTCTCTCTCGCTGTAATCACTTATATACTCTCCTATATACTGTCCTTCTGTTTCATTCTCGCTCTCTTTCTCTTCCTTTCTCTCATTCTCTCTTCCCTCTCCCTCTCTGTCTCTCAGGTATCAGGACAGAACAGGACTTTTATGTACGTCTCATAGACTCCATGACTAAACAGGTAAGAAACCATCTCAGGCTCTCCTCTGTGTGGAAGTGTGTGATCTGTCAGTGCGTGTGTATGTGTGTGTCATCCCCAGGGTTACATTAGGCCCCCCCACCCCAGACAGCCAAAAGTGTGTTCTAGAATTACTTCTTGACAATATGGTGCTCCAGAGAAGAGGCTCTACACTGACACTGTGTGTGTGTGTTCCTGTCTGCCTGTGTGGGAGATGCTTCTTTAGAGAGAATGCAAACTAGAGTTTGCGTTCGAAACTTTGCGAAACTTTTACCTACAGTCCAAGCCCCAGATTTAGAGCACACAGTGTCCAGACAGTACAGTCCCCCCCAGCCCTATTTCCCCCCCAGCCCTAGCCCCCCCAGCTCTATCTCCCCCCAGCCCTATTTCCCCCCCAGCCCTATGCCTCCCCCCAGCCCTATTTCCCCCCCAGCCCTAGCCCCCCCAGCCCTATCTCCCCCCCAGCTCTATGCCTCCCCCCAGCCCTAGCCCCCCCAGCCCTATCTCCCCCCCAGCCCTATACCCCCTTGGTGTGTCTCCCTCCCTGATCTGTGCTAGGTGCTGCAGTGTTTTATCCTTTCATCCATAGTTGTTGGTCCCAGCCACCTGCTGCTCTCTAGCTGCCAGTGTGTGTGTGTCTGTGTGTGAGTGGTTGTAAGCTGCTCTCTAACTGTCTGTCTGGACTCTCTCACCTCTCAGCTGTACAGTCTGAGAGAGCGAGAGAAAAAGCTAGAGAGAGAAGGAGAGTGAGAGAGAAGTGGAGAGAGGGAACAGAAGAGAGAAAAGAGAGAGAAAAGAGAGAGGAGAAAGAGGAGAGAGAGAGAGAGAGAGAGAGAGAGAGAGAGAGAGAGAGAGAGAGAGAGAGAGGGAATGAAAGAGAGCGCTGGAGATACAGAGAAGACAGTGATAGTTTGTGATAGTGTGATGACTGGGCACTGTGAGGACAAACAGAGCTGAGTGTCTGTGTGTGTTCACGGCAGGCTGACACACTCCACGCCAAGCGCTCGCTGACATGTCAGCCTACTGGAGACTGCTACGGCGACACCGCTGAGTATCAGATGGCAGGAAACCCCTGTGTGTGTTTGTGTGGGTTAGGGAGGTATGAGCCTCTGGCCAGTGTGTGTGTTTGTGTGTGCGTGTGTGTCGGTTTGGGAGGTATGAGCCTTTGGTCACACGCTAAACCAATGATTAAGGAGCAGTGTCACTCCAAAGTCTATCAGAATAGGGCACACACACACCAGCATGCAGAAACACACACACACACACATGCACACACACTTTCAAACACACTCTGTCACTGTCCTGTGCCTGTGTGTGATGTTGTTTTTTCCTGTTTGCCGTCCTCCGAACTCCACTCTGAGCTCTGTGTGTGTGGTGTGTGTTTGCAAATGTATGTGTGTGTGAGGGACTCTCTACAGAGATAATGGAACTCTAACAGGTGGTCTAACTACAACAAGGCAGTGTTATGAGATAGAGAGACAGAAAGGTGGAGACAAACACATGGAGAGACAGCGAGTAAGGGAGAGAAAGGTGGGGCAGAGAGGGAGACAGAGGCAGAGAGAAAGTAAGGGAGGGGGAGAAAGAGAAAGAAAGGGGCAGAGAGAGAAAGGGTATGGAGAGAGAGAAAGAGAGAGGGAAAGAGAGGGAGAGAGAGGCAGAGCGAGAGAGAGAGAGAGAGAGAGAGAGAAAGAGAGAGAGAGAGAGAGAGAGAGAGAGAGAGAGAGGGATATAGAGAGAGGGAGAGGCAGAGAGAGAGAGAGAGAGAGAGAGAGAGAGAGAGAGAGAGGGGAGGTATAGAGAGAGGGAGAGGCAGAGAGAGAGAGAGAGGGGAGGTATAGAGAGAGGGAGACAGGTAGAGAGAGAGGGGTCTATATATATATATATATATAGAGAGAGAGAGGTAGAGAGAGAGAGAGGTTGCTGTTGGAGGGCGTATTAGAACCCCTCTTCAGAGGTTGTTGTCATCTCTTGTCTCTCGGAGCATGGTGCATGATGGAAGAAATTCTGTCATGCCCTGATGACACGCTGTCACATGACTGCAGCAGAGCATGGCACCATCGCTTCTTTGAAGCGTGTTTACAGCTCAGAGTTTACACGCCTCACATGCCAGGCGCCTGATCAAACACACACTTTCTACACGGCTAAACTGGCCACAACACACCTGGCAGCTTTGAGGAGACATGTCTTAAAAGTGTAATGAACCTGTATTATACATGCATTAAACATGTATTAAACATGTCTGCATGTGTGTATGTGTGTCAGGGGTGTGTTACTCTCTATAAACATGTAGTAAACAGGAAGTGTTTTCAAAAGGCATGGCTTCTGTGTTAAGACTTATTGAGATCACCTCATTGCTCTGGAGCACTGAAAGATTGTCAAAAAACAAAACAGAAACAAACGTTTCCCTCTCTGACTGTGATGGTGGTTGTGGTCATTCAGGGTTAGAGAGGGTGAGGTGGTTGTGGTTGCTTGGGGGGGTCAGTCAGTCTGGAGAGTGTCTGTCATCACCTCTTCATCCCCCAGGTCAAGACCACCTCTCCTGGAGGCTCTGTGTGTGTTGCTAGGGATCATGGGTCAAGATACAGGGGTCAGAGGTCAGGATGGATTGAGATGTCACTTAGCAAGGCCTGTGAGAGGCAGCCAGAGAGAGAGAGAGAAAGACAGAAGGAAAGAGAGAGGGAAAGAGAGAGGGGGCAGAGGGGGGAGAGAGAAAGAGAGCGCAACCACCTGGCTGAGAGACTGAGCTGGGACACCATGTTTATTTTCAATGCTAATGATTTTGCTTCCTGCTTGCTGCCGAGGACTTCCTGTTTCCACCTCGACCAGAAAACAATCCAGGCAGTTCTTTTCTTGGATCAGTTTAGCATCTTGAAATATTTACTGACACTCAGAGTATCTTGATGTCTGGGTGAAAAAAATGGACCGTTTTTACATTCTTACACTAATTAAGAATTGTGTGTTTTTCTGGAGGTGTGTGAGGTTGGAAACGACATGGTGGAATACGTGTCGAGTCTGGTTTGCATGTGTGTGTGTGACAGGGTTCTTTTAGCCGTAACCCGGTCTAATCTGTCCTGTTAGGGAATAATGGCCTCTCTCTCTCACTCTCTCTGTCTTACTCTCTCTCTCTCACTCTCTCTGTCTTACTCTTTCTCTCTCACTGTCTCATTGTCTCCCCCTCTCTCTCATTGTATCTTCCTATCTATGTTGTCTCTTTTCCTCCTCTCCTCCTCTTCTCCTCCTCTCCTCTCCTCCTCTCCTCCTCTTCTCATCCTCTCCTCCTCCTCTTCTACTCCTCTCCTCCTCTCCTTCTCTTCTCATCCTCTCCTCCTCCTCTTCTCCTCCTCTCCTCCTCCTCTCCTTTCCTCTCCTCCTCTCCTCCTCTTCTCCTCCTCTCCTTCTCCTCTCCTCTCCTCCTCTTCTCCTCCTCTCCTTCTCCTCCTCCTCTTCTCCTCCTCTCCTCCTCTTCTCCTCCCCTCCTCCTCTCCTCCTCCTCTCCTCCTCCTCCTCTCCTCCTCTTCTCCTCCTTCTCTCCTTCTCCTCTTCCTCCTCTTTCTTATTGTCTCAGCTTTGTTCTCACCCCTCCGCCTCTCTGTCACCCACACACACGCACACGCACCTACACACACACACACATATACACACACATACACACACAGAACATATTCCTCCTGTGTGACTGACACCTAAAAATCGTGCCAACTCTGACTAGTTGTGATATCATGACTCACACATTTGCAATAATCCCAGCATGCTTCGTAATCACACATCAAGGTGCTGATGTCAACATCAGAGTTTGAAAGATTAACATCAAACTCTCCTCTCCTTAGCCCTGAATAGGAGAGTTATATAGGAGTAGGAAAGGAGAGGGCAGGGGGGGAGGGCAGGGGAGGGAGGGGAGGGTCTGAACAGTTCGATGTCCTAGCTGAGATGTTGGGCCGAATCCCACAGTTTTCCCACGACACACACTGCTATTCATTAAACATCCCCTTCTCCTCCCCCCTCCTCACCCTCCTCACCCCAACTCTACTGGACCCTTAGCCACAGGCAGTAAATACAACATAAACCTCTCAGCACTGCTCTTACTCTGGACATGTTTGTGTGTGTGTGTGTGTGTGTGTGAGAGAGAGAGAGAGACAGAGAGAGGGCGTGTGAATGTGTGTGTGTGTGTTTATGTGTTTCCCATCACTTCAATTCCTGGATGGAGAATGTGTGTGTGTGTGTGGGGCTGAGTGAAAATATGGAACAGTAAAATGTGCTTTAGCAGAACATCAGTCCAAGAGGACACGCACACATGCACGCACGCACACACAGATGTTAGTGAGAACACACTTGTGATCTGGCTCTCTTTACCAGACTGATGCATATGCGATGAGTGACTGAACCAAGTGATAACCACTGCCCATAACAATTCAATCTAAATCCCATAATAATTAAATACATCCCACAATAATTCAATAGACATCTCATAAGAATGTCAGTATACATCCCATAACAATTCGATATTTACATAACATAATAGTTTTAATGTATCTCATAATAATTCAATAGATATCTCATAATGAATACATAGACCTCCAGGTACATTAGCCCCCCTGCCTTCCCACCCAGCCCCTGGTCCTGCCCCTTGAAATCTTAACCTTTTCCTCTCCTCTTCCTGTTCTTCTTCTTCCTGCAGGCCATCATCTATGAAGGCCAGGACAAGAACCCTGAGATGTGCCGAGTGCTGCTGACACACGAGATCATGTGCAGGTAAAACACTACAACTTCCACGATGCACTTCGACATGTCCACACATGCTCAGTGCAGTTCAGATCTTGGTTGGGTTGACTCCACCTCACATCCCTTCCTTGTCAGACTCCCCACGTAACTAACCAGGTCACCCCTCCCTGCCTCTCTCTCCGCCAGTTCTGAATGCACCCAAAAAAGGAGGAGCAGAAAAAGAGGAGAGGAAGATTAGTTTTGCTATCAGATGTTGTTCCTTTAATTAAAATCAAAAGATGAATTTGTTTCTAACTGGGTTGTGAGGATAGACACTTCCCTATTTATAGAGGTATTTTAACAGCCCCCCACCCTTTCTTGATGAAGATGTGTGTGTGTGTGTGTGTGTGTGTGCGTGCGTGTGTGTGTGCCTATGTGTGTGTGATGGCTGGTTAATTGGGACATGCTGAAACTCATTAGTCAATCTGAATCCGCCTGTTGTTGTGCTGCTAACAAATGGGCCTTCCTCTGTACTGTGACTATGAAATATAGGCAAGGACACACACACACATGCACACACACACGCAAACACATGCACACTTTTCTTTTGAACCCTATTCCACAACCACATTTAACACATAAATTAAGTTGTTTTCCGACCTTTCTCTGTTCTTTATCTGTAACTTACTTTATAAATAGGTGTACACAGCCATTTGTAATTTTAACTATTGAAATATTACACACTAATGTTAGGAATTTGGGCCTGGCACTTTATCCAGTATGTATGCAAGAGTACCCTAAATTAAGACAGAGAACATTCTCTCTGTTCTCCGCTCCTTAAATCTAACTGATCTCTACGAAGTCTAATCGATCTTTATAAGGTCTAACAGAGGGGTCGGAAACCTATGTGATGTCATGATAATTTTTTTCTTAGAATAAATACTAAAATAGGGTGCATTGGGAGCCACAATGGGTGAAAATCTTGCTTTGAATTTCAGACGAAAAACACAGATATAGCTTATAGGTTAGGTTTTTATTGCCATCCATCAATTCAAAATAATAATAAAAAAAGCAAGATAACTCTAGTTCGTTTTTTGCCATATAAACCAGGCATTTTATTTTTAATTTGTTAATTTATAGACTACAGGTTTGTAAAAGGAAATTAGTCCAGCGGGTAATGTCTCACTGCAAATCAAACATATCAGTGTATTCTGTCGATATTTCTGTGGAGCCTAAGAGATCTCTAGACATTTCAATAGATCTCTATGAGGTCAAGCAGATCTCTATAGATGTTAACATATCTCTTTGGGGTCTAACAGATCTCTATAGTTCTCTTTAGGGTCTAACAAATCTCTATAGATTGTAACAGATCTCTTTAGGGTGTAACAGATCTCTCTATATTGTAACAGATCTCTTTAGGGTCTAGGTGGTTTGGAGTGGTTTCGTCAGGGAGTCCCCTCATGTTTTCGCCCTTGGAGATGAGACCCCCCCCCATCTGAAAGAGGGAGACATGCTGATTGTGCATTGGAGTTCACACACACACACACACACACACTCAAGCGCACATGCACAAGCGCACACACACACGCACAGTCTCAGTTAACAGCAGCAGAATGAGAGTCTGTTCCCCATTAATCAGTGGAGTTAATTGTCGCTGGCTACCATTAGCCATATGGTGCTCGGCCAGGCTGCCTCACACACACACACACACACACGCACACACCGTCAGCACCTAGCCCTCTCTTCTCTTCTTCTCTCCCCATATAAATAACTCCTCTTTCATATGAAGAGATTCTCAAGCGAGTGAAGTAGATTTGGGTGGGTGTTTTGGCTGGGGCTGAGGTTGGGGTTGAGGCTGACTGGGGCTGTGACAGTGTAGTCTGGGGGTAGTGTTGTGTGTGAAGGCTGTAGGCGTGTAGTGTTGTGTAGTGCTGGATTAAGAGGTGCATGTTATTGTGGTGTGTGTGAAGCTCTCAGGGCGTGGTGTTGTGCTGTGTTGTGCAGTGAGGGGGACCTTGACAGCTCTAGGAGACACAGAGCCTGACTGGGAGTACAACCCTGGTAATCAGACACACGGTTTGAGACAAGGTGTTGAGAAGCTCCCATCTCCTCTGCAGGAAGGAAGAAGGGAGATTAAAGAAGGGATTTGCTCCTGCTGTCCTGTGGGAGCGAGAGAGAGAGAGAGAGAGAGAGAGAGAGAGAGGGATGGAAGGAGAGAAAGAGGAAAATAAATATCCCCTCGACAACACTGGGTCGGGAGGTGAAGGGGGTGCTGACTGATTGTAGAGAACCCCCCTCCTCACCCCTCCTCACCCCTCCTCACTACTACCCCCCTCCTCACCCCTCCTCACCCCTCCTCACTACTACCCCCCTCCTCACCCCTCCTCACCCCTCCTCACTACTACCCCCCTCCTCACCCCTCCTCGCCCCTCCTCACTATTACCCCCCCTCCTCACCCCTCCTTGCCCCTCCTCACTACTACCCCCCTCCTCACCCCTCCTCGCCCCTCCTCACTACTACCCATCTCCTCACCCCTCCTCACCCCTTCTCACCCAGCCCAGCTCTACTATGGTCCAGTGGGACAATGGTGACCCAATTCAGATGGAAACGAGAGCTAGGGCAGAGAGAGACGGAAGGAGGGAGGCAGGGAGCGAGGGAGAGAGAGACAACTAGAAAGGAAGAGAGAGGGAGATAGAGAGAAAGAAAGAGAGAAAGAGGGAGAGATATGGAGAAAGAGAGGGAGAGAAAGTGAAAGAGAAAGAGAGAGAGAGAGGAGAGAGAGAGAGAGAGAGAGAGAGAGAGAGAGAGAGAGAGAGAGAGAGAGAGAGAGAGAGAGAGAGAGAGAGAGAGAGAGAGAGAGAGAGAGAGTGGGAAGGCTAGAGACGGTGCAGGGGATAATGAAATAAAGAATGGAAGGAGGGGGAATGAGAGCAAAACGAAAGAGAGAGAGGAAGAAAGAACAGAGAGTGAAAGAGACAGTGAGAGAAAAGCTACAGTACAAAGACCTGCAGCATCCCCTTCATCTCCTTCTTCTTGATTCTCAGTGTGTGTTCTCATCTCTGTTCTACCCCCCCACAACCCCTTCCCCCTCCCTGCCAGTGTATCGATCAGGCACTCAAATGGACAAGGCGAGGCTGGAAGGGTGGGTGGGTGCTGGAGAGAGGGGGGGATGGTGAGGTAACAGAGAAGATAGTGTGAGAGAACGGGGGGAGGGATGGAAGGATGGATGAAGTGACGTAAGCAGAGAAATGAAAAATGTCCGAAGAACTCACACTCAGCCCCAGCCCCAGCCTCACTCTCACCCCTACCTCACACTGAGCCTCAGCCTCACTCTGACCCCTAGCTCACACTCAGACCCAGCCCCAGCCTCACTTTTACCTCTACCTTCACATTCAGCCCCAGCCCCTGTCCCAGCCCCAGCCTCAACCCCAGTCCCAGCCCCAGCCCCAGGCTCAACCCCAGTCCCAGCCCCAGCCCCAGCCCCAGCCTCAACCCCAGCCCCAGCCCCAGCCCCATTCTCTCCTCCAGCTCCTCCACCAGATGTCCTAAGGAAATCTGAGATGTCCGAGCTGCTGTTGTACCCTGCCCCCTTCCACCCCTCTCTCCTCCCAGAACCTATCCCCACCCATAGACACCCCCCACCCACCCCACCCATACAACAAGAGGGTTGAGGGATGATTACCTGAGTCAGGTGATACTGGTGCCGCCCCACCCCCCAGAATGCACCTGTTGTCCATACCCACCCAGGCAGAGTCCTGAAAGACCCGTCTTTGTCTGTGTGTGTGTGTGTGTGTGTGTGTGTCCGTGTGTGTGTGTGTGTATGTGAAGACTGCTAGATAATACATGTCTGTCCCCATAGCCCCTCTGTTCACCTGGACACTTTCAGTGTTGCTAGAACAGACAGGTCGAGTGAGGTAGGGGGGAGGCAAGGGGGAGGTGTGGGGGAGATAAGGGGGAGGCCATCTTAGATCTGTAAACGTTCAACTAGACATTGTTACTGTGAGATTTGTCTCTAACCTGGATTCTTTTTCTTTCTCTCTTCTTCTCCCCCCTACCTCCCCCCCCCCCCCCCCCCAGTCGGTGCTGTGATAAGAAGAGCTGTGGAAACCGCAACGAGACACCCTCAGACCCGGTCATCATCGACAGGTATTGTCTCGCACTCCTCCTGTGTGTGTGTGTGTGTGTGAGTTTCTGTGTCTTTGGAAGCCTCCAGTATGTTTACGCTATGTGTGTGAGTGTTTGTGTATTTGAGGAGGTGCTTGTGTGTGTGGTGTGTGTGTGTCATGCTGTGGTGACTTAATGACTTTCAGTGGAACACACTTTTGAATTCATGTACTTCGAAGCATACTTGCTTGTGTACTTTCTTGTGTGTAAAGTGTACTTGTTAGTTGTCAATCTGTACTAGACCGGTGCATCATTATACTGATGAGAATCTTAGTCTTTCAGCTATGGATTTCTGTGCACACACATAACATACACACATGCACACACATACCACACATGTACATGCACACACACATACACATACACACACGTCGAAGGACATAGATGCACATCAGCTGTGCTGTTGCTCACTCAGCTGGGAGAGAAGCCCCCATACCTGGCTCACGTGTCCACACACACACACACACACACACACACACACACACACACTGTCACCGTTCTGCTTCGTTGGTCCAGAAAGGGTCAGTACTCCTGGGGGGCAGATGGAACATCCTACAACACACACACACACACATGTGCCCGTCACACACACCTTCAGACTTGACTGAGCAAACTGGGTTCATGTTGTCTGATTAGACCAGGAGACTGTTGTTGAGTTCTGTATCACACAGTCCTATAAAGAGATTCTATAGACATTCTATAGATTGGATTATGAAGGTGATTCTTTAGGTAGATTATATAGGAAGGTTGTATAGAGATTTTATAGAGATATTCTATAGAGGGAGATTCTAGATAGGGAAAGACTTTAGAGATGCAGTATTTTATTGGAAGGTTATATGGAGATTCAGTATTGTAAAGGGAGTCTATAGAGAGGTTTTTATAGTGACTACAGAGAGATTCTATAGTTAGATGTTATAGGGAGATTCCAGCCCGCTCGGCTTGTCTCATAAACCATGTTCTGAGGCCCGCAACACGGAATTCATGATTCATGCAATTTGACATGCAGTACGCTGAGGAGTTGCACAGTCAACATTAGCACCTTTCACTGATCAACCTTTATCGACATTTGGAGAAATTCCCCCTAAATTCGAGCACACACCAAGAAAAGCATCTTTGGGTCCACATGCATGTGTGAGCAAACGAATTATGAACTAAAAACCTGTCAAGGTCCTGAATAACCACCAACCAACCATCAAACTAGACCTTGCTTGTGCTACAGAGCAGATCACTGTATTGTCCTTCTCACTGGACTGCTTGTCAAGTCAGAGTTCACAGCTTTCTGTGTCAGAATATTCATGACTAAAATGACGATGTAGCTGACCATGGAATGTTACATTTCTCCAATTAAAAGTTATTAACAAGGAAACTACTTCACTTCTGAAATTTGAAGAACTTGGTTTAAAGGGTTTTCTGTGTGGCCTGTTGGGGTTATAATAGGCTCTAATATTTATTTGTGACAGTATTCACAGCCACAATGGACTTCATGGAATGTGACATTTCTAAACGAAATAGTTGTTTTAATCAGATTCGTCAAAAATTGATTGCATTTGAAGTACTTCTCAAGTGGATACAAATGATTCTTCTGTAGGTCTATGGTTGATTGATATCCTGAACAAAATTTAGACTACAACTGGTTAGACTTCCTGCTTTGATGAATAGACCTGTTGAAGTGTAGAGCATCGCTGTTGATGACATGAAATCATTAAAGACATGAAATGATGACATGAAATCCGTGAGAACCCATGTATTACACTGTATTACTAAAGAAGTCGAGCCCCCAAGTTTTTTCACACATTAAAACTTGGGCCCCTTCAAAAAGTTTGGACTCATCTATTCAATAGGGAGATTTTATAGGGAGATTTTATGGAGATATTCTATAGAGACACGTCTAAATGACAGACAGAGAGGTTATGTATTACTGTAAAAAGAAGATTCTGTAGATTATAGAGTTTTAATAAATGAATATAGAGCAGACCAAGGTTTTGGTGTGTGTGTGCATGCAGGTGTGGGGAGGATGTCCTCTACGTGTTGACTAGAGCCTCCCTGTGTTCCTCTGTCTCCAGAGGAGAAAGGTGATCACACCATCATTGCACTCATTCATCCTCCAGTCTGTCTCGCTCCCTCGCTCCCACAGCACAGGAAAATGGGTCATGGGAAAACAGAGAGAGAGGACAAAAACATGAAGGGGAAACATGAAGAAAAAAAACCCGACGAAAAATCACCTCCGTCTTTCTGGCTCTCTCTCCTTAATCCTGTCTTTCTGTTTTAGGCTGAGTTCTAAACGAGATGATAGGATCTTAATGGTGTCTTTTCGCTTCCTGTCATGGAAAACATCCTTATCCTCTCCTCGTCTCCTCCTTTCCTTCTCTTCGCAGCTGCTCAAACTCATCTCCTCTGCCGTGTGTGTTTGTGTGTGTGTGGGAGTGTGTGTGTGAGCTTGTGTGTGTGAACTCCTTGGAGTGCCATATGCTAGGACGACCTTTCTGTATATGAGTGGTGACCTCCACCAGCTTCTCCAAGATTATTTCAAATTATCCTGATCCCACTGACATGGACACAAAGACCTTCTGACATCTCTCCTCTCTTCTTCTCCTCTCCTCCTCTCCTCCTCTCCTCTCCTTTCCTCTATTGTCTTCCGAGGTGTCTGTCTCCCCCTTATCTCCCTCTTCTCCTTCCCTCCAACCCTCCCTCTATTTTTGTTATTCTGTTAGAGAAAGTCTAAGATGTGGATAAACAGTGGTGTCCCAAAGTGAGCTTTGATGGAACGTTTTCAAAGAGTAGACTTGTGTGTGTGTGTCTGACGGAAACACTGTGTGTCTCTGAGTGAGACAGAAGGAGAAAGATTGAGGGTGAGACAGAATGAGAGTGTGTGTGCATGTTTGGAGCTGAGATATATGAATACTGTATGTTTGGGTGTGTGTGAGATATGTATACTCCTGTGTGAGTGTGTGCGTTTGAGTATGTGTGTGTGTGTGGGTGCGTGTGTGTGTAAGTGTGTCTGTGTGAATGTGTGTGTGTGTGTGTGTGTGTGTGTGTGAGTGTGTTAATATGGTATCAGGACATCACCGCTCTGTTCTCGTTGGCTTGTCTCAGACTTCTCATCTTACACGATCTCCATTATGCCCTGGCCTGCAGGCAGTGCTGTGTGTGTGTGTGTGTGTGTGTGCGCGTGTGTGTGTGTGTGTGTGTGTGTGTGGGTGTGTGTGGGTGTATAGATCCCTGTATGTGGGCCTCATCCTTCGTCCTCTCACCTATCTTTAGTTACTGTGAACAGGACGGGAGCAGAGCAGAACACTGCCCTGCATGTTCTCCACACACACACACACACACACACACACACACACACACACACACACACACACACAAGCTCACAAATAATCTACACAATCTTTGTGTTCAATCTGAAACCTCTGTTGCAAGATGTGCTAGTTGTAACTATAAGGGAATTAGCATGTGTGTATATATGTGCGTGTATGTGTGTGTCAGTGTGTGTGTAAGAGTGTGAGTCGGAAGATTTGTTTTGTCTTTGTAAGGTTCACAAAGCCCCAGAAGAGAATGTCTCTCTCTTCTCTGTCCATCCCTTCCTCTTCCTCTCAACCCCCATCTTCCTCTCTCTCTCTCCCTCCCGTTGTTCTCTCTGTCCTCTCTCTCTCTCTCTCTTTCTCTCTTTATTTCTCTCCCTCTCCCTCTCCCTCCCTCCTTACCTCTTTCTTCCCTATCCCCTCTTTTCCCCTCTCTCCTCTTGCCCTTCCTTGTCCCCCCCCTCGGTTCCCATCATGCATTGCGATGTAGTAAGAGAGCACGGTGCATGCAAGGGGATGTGTCAGCCTGTTCACCCAGGAAGGAATGTGAGAGTTCCCGTGGATACCGTGGGACTTCCTGCCCCCCCCCTCCCCCCCAGGGTTGTTCTCAGCCCCTCTGCTGGCCTGACCCCACCCCAACCCCCTTCCACACACACACACACACACACACTCACACACACACAACCTCCACATCTGGATATCTGCTGTCTAACCAAAACAAGCAGAGAGAGAGGGGGAGTGATAGAGGAAGATAAAGCGAGAGAGTGGAAGGGATGAGAGGGTTTGTAGGGATGAGGGGGGGGGAAGGAGAGGGAGAGAGAGATGAGGCATGTAGTGGAGAGTATGCCCTTAAAAAGAACAGTAGAAGGTTTAGTGGTGTTAGTGTATGTGTGTGTGTGTGTGTGTGTGTGTGTGTGTGTGTCTGTGTGTGTGTGTCTGATGATCGCTATGTGACAGGCATGTATAATCTGTGGATTAGCTTAATCTGTATAGATAACAGTGAGGATTACAGCTCTCCAGTGTCCCATGCATGCATCATTCTCAAACTAGTAATTACACTGGAAGTTAATGGGATTCATTTCACTGTAAGGGAAAAAAGGACTGAAAAACCAAACCTCGATGTTGGTCGACCTGTGTGTGCATGCGTGTGTATGTGTGCGTTCGTTTGTGTGTGTGTTTGTTTTCCGTGTGTGCGTGTGTTTGTTTTCCGTGTGTGCGTGTGTTTTGTCCTGCTCAGCTTTGCCCTAGCAGAGGGCTACTGCGGGGCTGAAGTCTGCCCAGATTGATCCTCTATTGTCCTGCAATTAGACAGCAACAACATGGAGAGGGAAGGGGGAGGGAGGGAGGGAGGGAGGGAGGGAGGGAGGGAGGAAGAATCAGAGAGGAGGAGAGAGAGAGGTGGGCATGGGATGGAGGGAGAGACAGAGGGAGAGAGAGACAACTGGGTTTATCCAGTCTGAATCTCTCAAGCAATCCCCAATGTAAGTGTGTATTTCTGTGTGCGTACGTGTGTGCGTACCTTGTGTGTCAGTGTTCTCTGTGTGTGTGTTTGTTTTCCAAATGTGTATGTGTGTGTGTGTGTGTGTGTGTGTGTATGTGTGGCCCACTTAATCCTTGTTAGAGTAGGTGTCCTCTTCAAGCTAATGCAGGGTTAACAGTAGGCTGCTCATTGTTGACAATGCTATCACACGCCTGAACAAGCCCCAAAGAAATGTATTCACTCTCCCTTGTGTGTGTTTCCGTGTGTGTGTGTGTCTGTGTACTTTGCTCTTTTTTTTTCACCTGCTCTCCCTAGCTCCTTCTCTCCCTCTCACTCCATCTCTCAATCACTCAGTTGCTACGGTTTGAAAACAGTTTTTCTACTATTCACTGCCTTTTTCAGGGAATCTCTCTCTCTCCCCCCCCCCCCCCCCTCTCTCTCTCTCTCTCTCTCTCTCTCTCCTTCTCTGTCTATCTCTCACTGCCTCTGTGCTCTCTCCTCCTCTCTCTAAGTCACACTCTCCTCCCCTCCCCTCGCCTCTCCTCTCCCCCCTTTTTCTTTCTCTTGTTCTTTCTCTCTCCCCCTCTTTCAGTCTCCTTTTCTTTCTCTCCCCCTTTCTCTCTCTTCTTCTCCACATCTTCTCTCCTCCTCCCCCTCTCCTCCTCTCCTCCCAGGGCCTACCTACCTCACTGATCACTGTGTGAGTGTGTGTGTGTTTGTGTGTTTGGGGGGCCTCTCAGCTCATATACTGTGCTTGCAGGACTAAGGGGGGGTCACATTGGGGTGTAACTGGGGCGGGGTAACAGTGGATTTGACGAGAGGAGAGAAGGAGTGAGGCGAGGGAAGAGGGGGGAAGGTTTTATATGTATGGGGGTGTGAGGATAGAGAAGGGGGGTTGTTCCTGGAGGAGATAAGAGTTGCTGACTGGAGACTGGGGAGTCCTGTCAATCACAGACGGGGGGAGCAAGCGAGGGTGGGGCACAATCTGTCAATCACTCAGCAGCTGAGGGGTGGGAGGGGAGGGAGGGGAGGGAGGGAGGGAGGGAGGGAGGGGAGGGAGGGAGGGAGGGAGGGAGGGGGGGAGGGAGGGAGGGGGGGAGGGAGGGAGGGAAGGAGGTGGAGGGGTGGCTTGCTCTTTTTTCATGTGAATGGGAGGAGAAAAATAAAGAGGTATGACACACACATAGCGCTTGTTGTTGCATTTGTTTGTATCATGTGTGGCAAAGCAGGTTGGATCCCCTTGAACCACAAACAGTCCTTTTGTTCTGATGGTAGTGTGGTGTGGTTCAGCTGGAGGCTTCAGTCCCCCCCCCCCCTCCCCCCCCCCCTCCCCACCCCTCCCCAGACGGACAGGAAGTTGTAACTGATCCAACTTCCCTTCTATGGACCTGGGGTTGTTGTCTCTCCCACCAGTCAGCCAGGAAGTCTCCCTCCCCTCCAGATGATGTCACTTCCTGCTGGGCGTTGGGGTGTGTCAGAGGTCAGGTGACCTTGGCCTGACAGATGTGGTGGTCGTAAGGGTTCAAACTTCTGATGTGAGTGTGTGTGTGTAAACTCAGTACACACTCAGTACACGCTAGCTCTATCAAACACACACACACACACACTCAAAACATGCTAATTCTCTTTTCACTTAAACACACACACACACCTGGGGTTTCACTAATCTCATTAGCTCACAGACTGAGATCACAGACCCTGGCACCTCACTGATGCTTTTTCCAACAACTCACACACACGCACACACACACACACTGTGCCCTACTTCCTAAAATACCTCTGCCTCCCTGGCATCAGTGCTCATACAACTGTCACTCTGACAGAAACACTGACTGACTGCACTCTCTCTCTCTCTCTCTCTCTCTCTCTCTCTCTCTCTCTCTCTCTCTCTCTCTCTCTCTCTTTCTCTCTCTCTGTGTCTCTGTCTGTCTTCTCTCCCCTTCTCTCCCCCTTTGTATCTCTAAAGAGTTTCCCAGTTCATGTACATGTGCTCTTCCTGACTGTGAACCATATTGTCATGGTTATCTAGACTAGGGTTAGGGGTATCATGGATCTAGAACAGGGTCTAGACCAGTGTTAGGGGTATCATGGATCTAGAACAGGATCTAGACCAGGGTTAGGGGTTTCATGGATCTAGAACAGGGTCTAGACCAGGGTTAGGGGTTTCATGGATCTAGAACAGGGTCTAGACCAGGGTTAGGGTTTTCATGGATCTAGAACAGGGTCTAGACCAGGGTTAGGGGTATCATGGATCTAGAACAGGGTCTAGACCAGGGTTAGGGGTATCATGGATCTAGAACAGGGTCTAGGCCAGGGTTAGGGGTTTCATGGATCTAGAACAGGGTCTAGACCAGGGTTAGGTGTTTCATGGATCTGGAACAGGGTCTAGACCAGGGTTAGGGGTTTCATGGATCTAGAACAGGGTCTAGACCAGGGTTAGGGGTATCATGGATCTAGAACAGGGTCTGGACCAGGGTTAGGGGTATCATGGATCTAGAACAGGGTCTAGACAGGGTTAGGGGTATCATGGATCTAGAACAGGGTCTATATCAGGGTTAGGTGTATGATGTCTAGCTGTATCATGATCAGGGAGGTCTACTGTAGATGTTTGAAGAACAGGGAACACTAACATGTGCCACTTTCATTTTAAGGGAAAACCCCCATAACACACACACATGCACACACACACATGCACACACACACACATGCACACAAACACACACACATGCACACACGCTCCAGGCCCATTGTTGTGTTTCGATTCCACTTCCTGTGGGGAAAGGTCACTGGCTGCTCTCTGTTGTGAATAATTCATATCATTGACTTTATGTCAGCCGTCAGTGAGAGAGAGAAGGAGGGAAAGAGAGAGGAAAGAGAGAAAAGAGAGAGTAGAGGGAGAGGATGGAAACAGAGAGAGAGAGAGGAGAAAGAGGTATGGAAAGAGAGAGCAGGGAGTGAGAAGGGAGGGAAATAGAGTGGAGGGAGAGGGAGAGGAGAAAATGAGAAGGGAAGAGATGGGCTGGAAGAGACCGAGAAAGAGAGAGGGATTGAAAGAGAGGGAGAGAGTAAGAGAGAGAGAGAAAGAGGGATGTTTTATTCATGGGTTTCAGGGTCTCCGCCTGCACCTGTTCAGCCATTAGGCAGCCATACATTTACATTCCATGCTAATTTAGTTTAACTGGGACCCCCGCACACACACACACACACACCCCGCTCCACGCTTAATTTTGTCTCAATAAAAGAACACCCCCTACTGCACACACACACCTCCCCCAAGCCCTAGTCCTCTCCTCTGTGTGTGTGTGTGTGGTCTAGGCTGTCTGAGGTTAGTCTGAGAGGTAGGGGGTGTCAGAGTTAAGGTCTTGGAGACAGACTAGTCCAGGAACAGCAGGTTAGACACAACTCTGTTTGAAAAGCTTGACTCTGGAAATAAAGAGATTGGGGGCCAGAGGAGTTTATGCAATTATCTGAGAAATAGTATGTGTGTGTGTGCTTGTGTGCGACTGGAGAAGGGACCGCCACGGCATTGCCATAGGGCATGTTCTACACAGATGTGCCCCTCTCACCCCTCTCAGCCCTCCCCCTCCTTCTTAGCCCCTCAGGCCTCACCTTCAGAGCAACCAACAGGCTCGGTCACAGAGATCACTCACCCCTCCTTCTGTCCTCTACAACACACACACACGCATGCACACACACACACGGACGCACACACACACGGACACACACACGGACGCACGCGCGTGCTTGGATGCCCACACCCAAATGTGCATGAACGCGCACTCCCACGGCTGCAAGGAAGCACTGTCTGTGTATTAGAGAGCGAGAGTGTGCATTGCTATGTGTAGGTCTGCATTAGGTTCAGACCAGGGTTAGGTAGCTAGGTTGTGACACCTCCCTCCCTCTCCCTCTTTCTTCCCTTCCTCCCTCCCACCTTCCCTCCCCCTCTTTCCTTCCATACCTCTATCTCTGCATCTGTTCCTCTCTCTCCCTCTCCGTCCCCACTCTCTCTCTCTCCCCTCCATCCCTCTCCACTCTCCCTCCCTCGCTCCCTCCCAGCTTCCAGCTCCCTGTGGTGAGCTGATGTGGTGAGCTGATGCTGAAGACATGTGTGTGTGTGTGTGTGTGTGTGTGTGTGAGAGAGAGGTAAAGTAGCCTCTTGGTGTGTGATAGAGCTGTGGTTTAAAAGGCCCCTGGTCCCAAACACAGAGACCCTCTGACACACGGGCCATTAGTGAGGCACACACACACACATACACACACACACATCCATGCACTGTGGCTTGACCCAAAAGCCTGCTAGCCATGAATAAGACGCTGTTTAGAGTCCACACACACACACACCGCAGACCCTTGCTCCAGTCCCACCCAGTACAGTGCTGAGTGTGTATGATTAGCACTGCCATTAGAAAGCAAACAGAGAGTGTTCATCTGGAAACTCCCCACAGACTCTCCAACACACACAAACACACACACTTACAGACAGCATGCTGAGAATGTGTGTGTACATGCGTCTGTGACTGTGTACGAGGACGTGTGTGTTGGTGTAATTGTGCTTGTGTATATAATTTGACTAAAAGTGGAAAATGTATCACAGCACTCAATTTCTGCGTTCACCCAAAGCCTAAAACCAAACAGGGCCACGGGATGGATGTGTGTGTATTTCGGTGTCATGAAGCGTGTGCACGTGTATCTACGTGTGTTTGATGTGTTTCTGTGTGTGCGTGTCTACAGTATGTATGTGCGTGCATGTGTCTGTGTTTTTGGGTGTGTGTGTCTATATGCGTTTGTACCTGTGTTTGTGTGTTTTTGGTGTGTGTGTGTGTCTGTGTGTGTTTGTGTCTACGTGTGTTTGGTGTGGGTGTGTTTGTGTGTGGCTACGTGTGTGCGAGTGCGTGTGTGTTTGGTGTGTGTGTGTGCCAGTAGCAGACATGCTGACAGGGTGCTAGTGTAGAGCTGAAGCCCTCAGGTGTTGCTGAGTGAGAAGCACTACAACACCAGCCTGGAGCTCTACTGATACACAGCTCCCTCTCTCTCTCTCTCTCTCTCTCTCTCTCTCTCTCTCTCTCTCTCTCTCTCTCTCTCCTCTCTCTCTCTCTCTCCCTCTCTCCCTCTCTCTCTCTCTCTCTCTCTCTCTCTCTCTCTCTCCCTCTCTACCCCTCCCTCTATGTCTGTTTCTTCTGCTTCTCTTTTTCTGTTCTTTCAGGCTATCTCTATCACTATCTCTCTTTTTCTGTCTCCATTTCTCTCTGTCTCTATACGTCCCTGTCTGTCTCTCTCTGTATCTCTCCCTTTCTCACTCTCTCTCATTTCTAGCTTTCTTTCTAGTGTTCTCTTCCCCTCTCTTTTTGTATATCTCTCCCTCCCCCTTACTTTCTCTCTCTTTTTCTCACCGACCCTTTTCCACTCTCTCTCCTTTTTCTCTCTCTCCCTTGCTTTCTTGGAGAGGAGTATGCCCGGGGGGTTGTGGGTAACTATGACTGACTGGCTGAATATTTCACCTAGTTTAAACTGGCACTCTTCACTCTCTCCTTCCATCTTTCTCCAGCTTTCCCTCTACCTTATCCCCCTGCTCTCAATTTCTCCTCTCTACCCTCTCTATCTCTCCATCTCTGTGCTCTGTGGTCCAGGAGCTTGTGAGATGGAACTGTAGAATGAGGAGGAGAGGTGAGGAGAGGAGAGGAGAAGGGAGGAGTGGGGCGAAGAAAGGAGGTGGAGAGGAGATGGAAGAGAAGAGGAGAGAGGAGGAGGAGGTGGGGAGGACAGAGGGAAGAGGAGACAAGAGAGGAGGAGAGGGGAGGGGTGGAGAAAAGACAGGAGGTGGGGAGGAGAGGGAATCACTTCATTATTAATAGTCTGGTCCAGATAAAAACGCCAACCTTGTCTGATTTAACAGATGGATGCTCACACTGCCCTGTACTACCTACAGTGGAGAGACACCACACCATCATTTCCTCTGAGTGTGTGTGTGAGGGTAGGCGTTTGTGTGTGTGTAAGGGAGGGTATGTGTGTTTGTGTGAGGAAGGAGGATAGGTTGTTTATGTGTGTTTGTTTTGACCAAGATAGACAGGAGTATAGAAGAGGGAAGATTCTTGAGGTGTTTCTAACCCTAAGCCTAACCCTCATTCACAAAGATATACCCATTATGGTCTTGTAGTTGTTGTTGGTATTGTTGCTGTTTGTGTCGGTATTCGAGGGGTTATCACCCTGACTGCCTATCTGTCTGGAAGATTCTGTGTGTGAGGGGAGGCTCATGTGTGACAGTGAGTGTGTGTGTGCGTGTGTGTGTGGATCAGGGCTGTGAGGGGACAGGTTAGCGGTTCTCTTCCCACCCAGCCATCCAGGAAGACAGTCCCAGTGTCCTGCCGTGAGGTGCATTGTTATCTGAACCCCACCCCCACCCCCTTGCCCTCCCTCCCCACCCCTCTCCCTCCCCACTCTCTACAATCAATGGCCCCAAACACCACCTGTGTCGCCACCGGCAACACACAGCAGACGCCCAAACAACAACAAACATGGCCTCTAGTCTGCCTGCCTGCCTGTCTGGCTGTTTGTCTGGCTGGCTGTCTGACTGTCTGTCTGGATGTCTGGCTGGCTGTCTAGCTGTCTGGCTGTCTGGCTGTCTGACTAGTTGTCTGGCTGGGTGTCTGTCTGTCTGGCTGTGACTGGCTGTCTGGCTGTGACTGGCTGTCTGTCTGGCTGTCCGGCTGTCTGGATGTCTGTCTATCTGTCTGTCTGGATTGCTTGCTGTCTGTCTGGCTTATTGGCTTGCTGGCTATCTGTCTCTCGTTCACTTTCTCTGTGTGCTGCATCAGTGGACAGAGAGAAGGGTGAACAGGGGAATGTTTGGAAAAGAATGATAGAGAGTAGAGTGACAGAGGAAGAGAGAGAGTAGAAGGTATTACAGGGAGAGAGAGTGATAGAGTGGAGAGAGAGAAAGCAGGAGGGTGACAGAGAGAGTAAAAGGTGTTATCTCCGTCAGATAAAGCACTACCCTGTCAGCTGTCAGACGGCAGCTTACCCAGAGGTCAGGGGTCACAGCGAGCTTTCACAAGAGCACTAATCGATGAGCCGGCTGGCCCCGCCCACTTGAGGAGGGCTGGAGCCACCTGGGACCCAACGCTGTAACTGCTTGCCTCTGAGGTGTGTGTGTGTGTTTGTGTGCGTGCGCTGTGTGTCGGTGTGTGTACACGTGTGTGTGGTGTGTCAGTATGGTGGTGTGTGTGTGAGCATGTGACATATGTGTGATTTAAGTGTTGATGTGTGGTGTGTCCTCTGTGTGTGTGTCAGTGTGGGTCCTGTGTGTGGTGTGTCCTCTGTGTGTGTCAGTGTGGGTGCTGTGTGTGGTGTGTCCTCTGTGTGTGTGTCAGTGTGGGTGCTGTGTGTGTTGTGGGGGTTTGTGTTGTGGGGGTTTGTGTTGCCGGACCATATTGATCAATCTTTAGCGCAAGGGTCCTCAAACGTTTTTCTGCGAGGGACAGAACATTTTTCCTTTCTTTAATGTGGGGCCGGGTCGGTCTGCAACAGAAAATTGCATGGGCCGGTGTCACTACCAGTAGTATTGTGGAGAGTTTATTATGATTTTAAATGTATTTATTATGCTAGATTAGTTAATTATTTTGTTATGCACTGTACATCTGTACATATCATGGGATATATAGCCTATTAAAAGATCGTAATTACCTTTTTTAATATTCATTGCTATTGAAATCAAAACATTTACTTACGTACTTATACATATTCATCAGAGTTTTTTTGTCTCTGGCATTGTTCAGAGGGACGGTCCAAATGCGTATTCGGCCCACAGGCCGTAGTTTGGGGACCCCTGCTTTAGCGGGTGAAAATAATTGTGTCTGGATTTCTAGGATGACCCCCTCCAGAGTTAACACCCTGAACTCACTGCTGTGGGATGTGGGGGGGGGGGCTGGGAGTGGCTGGAGGCTGGTGGGAGAGGCTGGGGGGGGCTGGGCTGGAAGCTGGGTGCAGGCTTAGCCAGGTGTGTTCATCATTAGCCACAGGCTGCCTTCTTGGGCCCTCAGGGACCTGTGTGTGTGTGTGTGTGTGTGTGTGTCACTGAAGAAAGGTTAGTTAGGCTTGTGGCCTCAAACCAGGTGTTAGAAGGTCCAACTTTAGGTGTTTGGTGTCTAATGATGCTCTGTGTGTGTACGTGTGTGTGTGTTTATCCTCTAGGGATAGTTGACCTCTGCCCTTTCTCTATCTAAGGCTGTATGTGTGACTGCTAATAGGCTGGAGAGAGGAGGAAGAACCAGCTATGACTACCCTTCCATACATACCTACCTACCACACAGACGCGCACACACACACACATAGTCACACACCCACATACACACACTCACACACATGCTGTAGCCAACTCTCTATTAATCTCTCTCTGCTCCAATGTCTCTCTCTCCCTCTCTCTTTCATTTCATAGTGCAGCAGGAATGTTGGTCATAACCTAGCTGAGAGGTTTATAGTGATCCCTGTCTCTGCCTTAGACCTCATTACAGCCTCTGTCACTGACACACACACACACACACACACACATAAACAAACACACACATACACACATATAAACAAACACACACACACACACACACACACACACAGGGACACACACCCACACACACAGTTTACTGCTGGGTTGTTGTCTTTGGCCCTGGCTGGCATCTCCAGTTTATGGCTAGCTCTCGTTAGCTATGAACTCTGTTCCCTCTCAGGCCATTAGCTGCTTTAATTCAGCATCTTTGCCCATTTATTACATCTCTGTTTTGATATTTTAACACTCAGTTCCTTTATATGATGACTCAAAGGAAGTGGAAAGGTCTTCTTCCTGTCTCTTATCACACACCAAAGGAACAACCAAGGTTTAGTTAGGCCTCTCGGACAGGAAATGAGGTCACGTGGCATCTCATCATCCTGATTGGTTTATCTTCACCTTTAATTGGAATCAATAGGTTGAACATTCTACTGACGACTCCCAGAGTTCTGTCTTAATGCTGTCATTAGAACAGGGGATCTCAATCCCCCCCCCACACACACACACACAAATAAATATATACTATTAGGGCCTTTTTCTGAATTTGGCCGGTGTATGTGTGTGCGTGTGTGTGACAGGGGGTGTTCCAAGGGGCGGGGTGGCTGTTAAGCCCTAATAGATTGCTCAGTCAGGCTCCGCAGCGCCGGTTGCCATTAGCGATACATTCCTGACACTACTACCACATCCCTGATGTCACACGGTCAATTGGAGAGGAGGCAGCAGTCATCTGTCAGCCTTTACTACAGTTATCATTCACACACTCACACACGCACACACCCTCACACTGCCTTAGACACGCACACACAGACTCATGCCTTACATGCACACGCACACACACAGACACACACTCACAGGCACCCACACCGCCTTAGACACGCACACACAGACTCATGCCTTACATGCACACACACACACACACACACACAGACACACACTCACAGGCACCCACACCGCCTTAGACACACACACACACACCACCTTAAACTAACACCCACACATCAGTCTGCTCCCTAGCACACACAGACATACACACAGACTCACATACACACACAAACAAACACTCACGCACAAACCTCTCCTCTTTGACTTATGAGAGGAGTCAAAGAAAAACCGTGGTGGTTCATTGTAATATGATAGTTTATGTGTGTGTTTGAGTGTGTTTGATGGTGGATGTGTGTTAGTGTGTTAATGTATATAGCGTGAGTATGTTAGTGTATATGTGTGTGGGTGTGTATGTGTTAGTGTGCGTGCTAGTGTGTGTGTTACGGTGTGTGTTAGTGGATGTGTTAAAGTGTGTGTGTGTGTGTGTTTGTGTGGTCTCTCCTGGTTATGAATCATCTCTCTACAGTTTATTGGTAACTGAGCCACAGAGAGCTGTCTCAGTCCACAGCAGTGTGTCTGTCGACTCATGATATATGCTGCATGAGCAGGGACAGTACATTTACTCCTCCTCCTCCTCCATTCTGCTCTCCTAAACTCTTCTCCTTTCTCCTCCCCTCCTCCCCTTAGCTCTCTTCTCCCTAACTCTCCTCTTCTCCTCTCCTTTTCCCCTTCTCTTCTCTCCTCCTCTGGGTAGTAACTCAGTAAACTGGCTAGTTCTGAGATGCTAATTGGCTGAATTACAGCCAGGATTTATGCTGCGCTAACGAGCACCTGGGCCAGGGTAGAGCTAGTCTCCCTGGGTGAGGAGAGGGGATGAGAGGGGATGAGGATGAGGAGAGGGGTGGGCAGAGGAGAAGAGGAGGAGAGGAAAGGGGTGAGGAGGAGTGGGTGAGGAGAGTGATGAGGAAAAGGGGAGGAGAGGTGAGGAGGGGTGAGGGGGGATTAGAGGATGAGGAGAGGAGGTGATTAATGGCTGGTCTGGCTGGGGGTGCAGGGATTCTGGCTGGGTGGTGGGGGGTGGGGTCACAAATACTGGATATCTGGTAAAACTGGATCATAAATTCAGCTTTTTATCTCTCTCTGACGCCCCCCCCCCCACCCTCACTCACCTCACCCACCCTCACCCCATCACCTACCTTACCCACCCTCCCAGAGAGAGAAAGAAAGAGAGACAGTATGTGTGTGGGAGCATATAGTGTATTTGTGTTGTAGCAGAGATAGTGTTTGTTTCTGTTGTAGTAAAGGAAGTGTGTGTTATGCAGAGATAGCGTGTGTGTGTTGTAGTAGAGATTTTGTGTGTGTGTGTGTTAGCAGAGATAGTGTGTGTGTGTGTGTGTTAGCAGAGATATTGTGTGTGTATGTCAGCAGGGATAGTGTGTGTTGGAGTAGAGATAGTGTGTGTATGTTAGCAGAGATAGTGTGTGTTGGAGTAGAGATAGTGTGTGTATGTTAGCAGAGATAGTGTGTGTGTTGGAACAGAGATAGTGTGTGTGTTTAATGAACATCCAGGATCGTACAGCAGCACTTCCAGCCACAAACACGTCCAAACAAATCATCTGATGTGGGGAAACTGAGTGATGTTGTGACTGGAGACTCGTTCATCTCTCTCTCTCTTTCCCTCTATATCTCTCCCTCTCTTTCTTTCTTTCTTTCTTTCTCTCTCTCTCTCTCTCTCTCTCTCTCTCTCTCTCTCTCTCTCTCTCTCTCTCTCTCTCTCTCTCTCTCTCTCTCTCCCTCTCTCTCTCTCTCTCTCTCTCCTTCTCTCTCTCTCTTTCCCTGTAATTTACCAGTCTGAGAATCTGTGGTGCCTACAGATAGAGCTAGAGATAGAGACAGAAATAGAGAGAGAAAGAGATGATAGATAGATAGAGATTAAGAAAGAGAGAGTAAGAGGTAGAGTAAGAGAGTGACAGAGAGTAAGAGTAAGAGAGAGAGAGACCTATATGAGATGCATAGATGTGGAGGCGTGCGTGTTCTCTTCAGTGTGTGTCGGGTCTTTGTTCCATCTCCATTCCAGGTCCATAACAAACATACTATTAATAAATGTCATTGTGACATGAGGAGACCCCCCTCCACCCCTCCCCCCTAGGCAGCTCAGCACTGGAGTCCGAAACAAAGAGACTGCTGCTACAGGCCTGGGCCAGGTGGATGTAGAGCATATACAGGAATAGACTGGGTGGGGTGTGTGTGTGACAGGGTGGGACGAGGGTTGAACACCGCAGTAGGGGTGCTAATGTTGTTGTGATTGCTTCACACACAAATGCGCAAACACACACACACACACATCCACCAGCAACCCTGAGTAAACACACACACACACACACACAGAGTGAAACATAGGGGTTCCATGTTTCCCACCAGCAGGGTCAAACCCCCCCCCCCCCCCCAGCCAGCCTCACAAATGAGATTTCCATGCGGACAGGAAGTTGATTCTCTTGCCACTTCCTGTACAGAACATAACCCTTCTACTGACCTACGCTGCATTTAGCTGCCAGACAACCACCTCACCCCTGCCTTTCCCTCTCCTCACCCCTAACCCTCCCTCTTCTCACCCTCCCTCCTACCTCCTCCTTCCTCTCTCTCGTTTCTCCCACCCACTTGCTCCTCCCACCCTTCTCTCCTCACCCTCCCTCCTCCCTCTTTCTCCTACTGCCCCTCCCTCCCTCCTCTTACCCCACCCTCTCCCAGAACTATCATTGTCAGGTGATTTATCTGCCCCTGCATCTCTCTGGCATCCTGTCATGTAGATTATGGGTTATAATGATACAGCGTTTCCTGAAATACTCTCCTTCACACAGACACACAATGAAGAGCTTACAAGCATAAATACAGACTGTTCTGTTTGTCTCCTCTCCTCCTCCTCTCCTCCTCTGTCTATCCTCCATTTCTGCTCTGTCAGCCTTGTCTGTCCACCCTTGTCTCTGTCCTCTCCCTGTATTCCTCTCTCCTCCCTCTCTCCCTCTCTCCACCACCTCTCCTTCCTCCTTCTCCTCCCTCTCTTACTCTCTCCACTCTCCTCCTCCACCTCTCCTCCACCCCACTTCACCTCTCCTCTCCCCCTCCACCTCTTCGCTCTCTCCACCTGGTGAGGGAATGATTTGCGGGTGTTATAATTACGCAGGAGGGATGGAGTATGTGGGCAGGACAACCAGAGTCTGGAGCAACACCTGTGAACACAAAAACACATCAAACCTGATCAGGCCGGGGATGTAACAGTAGGAGGACAAGAGAAAACTTGAAATCAATAAAAGGAAAGAGGAAACAGAGAGGAAAGAGTGTAGGATGGAGGAGAGGAAAACTAAAGGGGAGGAAGATGCCAGATACTCCCAGTCATACATTTCTACTGTCCTGAGTGGAGGGACTATTTCACCTCAGGGAGGGATCTTGCAGGCCCAGGGTAGTGATGGGGCAGTCAGAGGTAGACAGGTGGAGGAGACACAGCAGAGCTGACTGCAGACTCACACTCGCATCCATCATGGTGGCCCTGGGCCCCCCAACCTTGCCCCCATCACAGAAATCAAGTGGCCCTCAGGTATTTGTTGTGAGAATTTAGGGGATGACAAGACTGCGCCATCTGTGTGATGCAGAGCAGGTCACCCGGAGATGATGTAATCCTGTGTGTGTGAGTGTGTTTGCATGTGTGAGTGTGTGTTATAGGATTTGGTGGGGCGTTAAAAAAGTTGAGTTGGTTCTCTTATCTGAACATTGAAATGGAATGTGATTGGAAGACTAACAGAGAGAGAGAAAGAGAGAGAGACAGAGGGGGAAGAGAGAGAGGGGGGGGAGAGGAAGAGAGGAAAAGAGAGAGGGGGGAGAAAGAGAGAGAGGGTGTGGAGGAAGAGAGAGAGAGGGGAGCTCTCTATGTTTTGACATTTGATTTGTTTGTCTCCATGCCAACATTCCTCTACTTGGAAAAAACTGTGTTGAAAGCCTGGGGAGTTTTGTAGCTGGAGCCCCATTACCTAAGTCAGGCAGTTAGGAAGACAGACAGACAGACAGACAGACAGGCAGGCAGGCAGGCAGGCAGGCACACAGACAGGCAGGCAGGCAGGCAGGCAGACAGTCAGGGAAACAGACAGACAGATAGGCCAGCAGGCAGACAGACAGGCAGACAGTCAGTCAGACAGTCGGACAGACAGACAGACAGACAGACAGGCAGGGCGTGTAGATTTCTTGTTTCTTTTTATAATTTGTTCAGGAAGAGTCGACAATCGGTGTTCTGTAATGAGGGCTGTGTGACAATGGTAGGAAAGAGGCTGCTGTGTGTCGGCCTCACACACGCCATTTCCCTCTCACTACCTCTCTGACCTTCACCAGGCATTCCAGTCCAGGTGGGGTCTGTATGTGTGTGTGTGTGTGTGTGTGTGTGAGAGAGAGAGAGAGAGAGAGAGAGAGAGAGAGAGAGAGAGAGAGAGAGAGAGAGAGAGAGAGAGAGAGAGAGAAAGAGAAAGAGAGAGAGCAGCTAGTTAGGGTAAGTTCCTGTGTATAGGTTGTTTGTTTGTATGTCAGCACACACGCATACACATCAGAAGTTGCTTCTATTTTTCTTTTGGCTCCTCTTCTTCTCTGTGTCTCTCTCCCTCTCTCCTCATCTCTCCCTTCCTCCTCCCACCCCTCTGTCCGAAAAGCCTTCGTCAGTTGTGCAGTCAATAAATTATTAGTCTTTTAAAAATCAGTGTTACCACGTGCAGCTTTACGATTGGCGATGTGGCCAGCCTATCCTGGAAGTGGAGTTCCGCCAAGAATTCCATGAACTTCCACAATATCTGCTGAACCATGGTGTTCTGTACCTGGATAAACCCCTTCTCTTCCTCCCTCTCTCTCTCCCTCCTTCATCTCTCTCTCCACCTCTCTCTCTCCCTCCCTCTCTTTCTCTCTCGTTCTTCACCTCTCCCTCCCTCTAGCTCGCTCCTTCTGTCTGTCCCTCTATCTCTCCCTTTTAGAGAGAGAGAAAAGGAAAGAGAGAGATAGAGGGGGAGAGGGAAAGAGCGAGGGAGCCTTTTGCTAACTGAACAATTTTCACACTCACCTCCCTAACCTTGCATGGGAAGTGCTTTTTTATTGACTCCCCCGTATTATAAATGTTGGACACTTTTTATGGCTTATTAAGGTTTTACAGCGAAGGGAAACTTGTGTTTTATTGGGTTAATTTGAAAAGAAAAGCTTGAACGCTGTATTAGCACTATTTTCCCCTCATCAAGGAGCCAGGGAGGACAAGGTCCACACACACACACACCGCTGAAGCTGGAGATTGGGGCCCGCACGCACACGTGTCAATGTGTGTGTGTATGTCAAACTGCTACATTTATTGGAGAAAAGGATGATCCTAGATTGTCCTCCAGATTCGGAACAAAAAATGAATGATCTGCTTGTTATGTTCTCTCTGTCTCTCCTTCCCTCCCTCTCTAACCCCTCCCTTTTCCTCTCTCTGCCCCCCTCTCCTCTCCTCCCCTCTCTGTTGTTCTTTTAGTTCAGGGACAACAATGATATTATTTATTGTGCTGTTTCAGAGCAGACTGGTTTAAATAACACTTGTCTGCCCTCCCAGATCTGCCTCTCTCTCTCTCTCTCTCTCTC